>NW_027053501.1:0-29000 GCF_011386835.1 Chrysemys picta bellii
GCCTGGTCTAAGGACTTAGACTAAACCAAGGATTTATACGGTTGGGGAGGTCATAGTAAGGGGGAGGTGTTGCTTTCAGGAGTTAGTTGTTTTCCTAAGATCTGTAACTCTCTTGTGCTGTGTGGGGTATTTTGTTTGTGTTTTGGTTTTTGAAGAGTTTATGTTTATGGATAAGAAATTCCTTTGCTAAACCAGTGTTCACTTCTTTACTGCCACAATCTGGCCCTGAAGGGTGTAACATGGAAACCAGCACTCCTATAGCCAGGTGGATGCTGAGGGGAATGTGTCTAAGAAACTGGTCTCTCTTGTTTTTTAGAAAGTTAATTTAATTAACTTAGATTTTTATTAGTTATTAATATGAGTTTGGGGATTTTGGACGGCATGTACGTTTTCTAGCATTTGGTAGAAAATGGATTTTGCCCCCCAGATAGTTCATTTTTGGACCAACATATCCAGTGTCTCAAGTTCTTGGGTGAAGGTGATTACTCTCACTGAAAGAGCATGCTATCTTCACACCTCTTCAGTCCCTGTGAGATAGGAGCCCAGCACACTCCATGCTTTTCTTAAGAAGGTGTGGAAGCTCCAGGACACAAGCAGAGATTTGTGTATTGGGCATGCCCCGTAAGCAATCTAGATTGATTCAGTGGAAAAAAGACCCTTCCAAGTCAGAGTTAGTAGTACTCAGATCCACCTTGGCGTAAACATTTTAAGGGTGTACATTTTGAAATGTCATACGTCAGGAATGGATGTGTGATTTTTATGTCATCTTTTTTAAAAAGATAATTTTGTATGGTTATCAGGTATGCTGTAGCTTCTAACAAGTGTTTCAATCTATATGTGCAGTCTTTGTACTCTGGCAATATTTTAAGTGTTTTGGGGGGTTCCCCCAAAAGAAACACTACTGAATAAAATAATTTTCTGTTTGTGTTCCTAAAATGAAAAATTGGCACTGCAGTGCTGCTTTCGCTGGTAGTGCTGAGACAACAGCTCATTCATTCATAATAGATGAGGGAAGATATCAATTTGTCTTTACTATTTTACATTAGCAAATAGTATGCCTTCTCTTATATTTTAAAAATTGATAAAAGTGCCTAGAACTGTTGGGAAAGGTGCTTTAAAGAAGTTTGAAGAAATAAACAAAACAGTAAAAATAAACAAAGTTATTGAGCACTGTCATCATTCAAAGCATGGTCCAAATTACAGAAGACACAGCTCATGCTCCAAAAGAGATTTGTCTGCATTGGACAGATCATAATTCAGACACTGTACGCTAGGTGACAAAGATGATCAGAAGTTCTGATCTCAAAGTGGTCTGATAACCTATCGTTAGAATGTGCCTATTTATTTGTTGTTGAAAGACTTTGAGGAAGAAACGTGTTAAGGAATTTTAAGGGCTGATGGCAGTTCAGCCTGCTGGATGGGGAAGTCTTTGCCTAAGTATCAAAGATGGAATGGAAGCAGGCATGATGAGGGTATGTCTACGCTACAGTGGCAAAGCGTGTTTTTCTGTTGATGTATGGGTAACCCACGTTTCAGGGAGGGGGTAGCTAGGTTGACGAAAGAATTCTTACGTCGACCTAGATGCTTCAATAGTTGGGGTTAGGTCAACCAAACTACATGACGCAGGGTGTGAAATTTTTCACAGCCCTGAGCATTGTAGCTAGTTTGACCGAATTTTTAGGTGTAGACTGGGTCTAATGATGATGAAGTCTTGTTAGCTGGCTACGTTGTAGCCTAATGGGGAGCCAAGCCTACATCGCGGGGGTTTCAAAAGCTCTTCTGGCTGCTGTTTTGCTAAAATAGTTATGAATAAGACCTATGGAGTTTTGAAAACGATAGTAGTACCAAGTCTGATAACTTAGCTGGTTGATCATCCTTGTTTTTTATAGTCCTGTAACAAAAAAAAGTTTCACAAATTTAAAAAGCAGTACAAGGCAAAGCACTGATATGGCTTATATGCATGAGAATCTCTATCTGCCCCACCCACGATTGCTTTCACTTTAGAGACAACATTTTTCAATTATTAGTTGACTACAGTTTTTCTGCGAGAATTTTACTTTTTGATTTTTAAGATGTTTGAGTTTTTAGATTTTACTTGTTTAGGAAAGGTGAGGTACAGTAGTTTCCTATGTCATCTGTGAACAACACACTTGTTCTGCACGGTTTGTCAGATTTGTTGGGCTTTTTGAGAGTTGTGATACAGGAGATAAGAAAGGAACAGAGTGAATTTGAAAGGAGCCATATTGTAACGAGTTCTATCTTTGGTATCCTGTTTTCCATAAATTATTCTCCTGTCAAAAATAAATAAATAAATACCTTTTTTTGGAGCAACTTGCATCCATTTATATTTCCCCCTTAGAATGTAAAGGTAAGAGAGAGTTTGGTCTGCAAAATACATAGAAATATACACAGATTTAATAACTGGTCATATAAACGTAAGTGATAAAACCGATGTGCTAGAAAGCTAATCTCTAAAACTTAAAATAAGTCTAAGCATCAAACAACACCATCCAACAGGCTTTAATCTACTAACCTAAATCAAAAAGATCAAAGAAAGTTATAACTAATAGCAGCATTTGGTGGAATACTCCCGTAGAAGCAGGAAAAAGCTAGAAATTACATGTCACCTTCATATCCTGGCTTCCTGACCTTGTGTTGAGATCAAGCCCTCACCATACCAGCTGTAACCATTAAGATCTTGCCCCCAAGGGTTAAGTAGGAGAGAAACTCAGCTGTCTATAGGAAAGCAAACACTGAAAGTTCCAGCCCCTAACATGCCCAATTCAAGGCAATCTGCGTATGCTTGTCATTCAGGCTTGTCTCTGCAGTATTGTAGGGCAGCTCCAACCAGCTTGTTTGTTTCTGTTGTGTTGCTGCTGTTTGAGCAGTTCACAAATCACACTCTGCTTCAAGACGATTTCATAAAAGACAATTGTCATACCTTGGAGATACTGTTAATCAATTTCAAGGTAGCATTTATTTCTATAACTGCTAATCTGTTTTATTTGTGTTTAGGAAGCATGGAAAGTATTTTACATGGAAATGTATTTAAAATCCAACCATTTTTTCTGTAGTAAATTTTAGGCTAGAGATTCAACTATTTGATATTTCAGAAATTATTACAAATGTAGATTTAAGACTTTGATGTATGTTCGGTTTATTTGCACTAAAATGTTACCCTGACTGTAATAAGTAGACTCCTTTCTTGTAAAAGGTTACAGCTGTTCAGAAACATTTGAGCGCCTGGAACAGAACAGTGCTAATACAAATATCCATTGTTACTGTAGTAGGTAGTTTTGATCTTTTGTTATAGCATTATTATATGTAGTTTCTCACTTGTTTTTCAGAGTCTAAATTAACTAATGTGAGATTAAATTGCTGTTTTTTAATTTAATGCAGGGATGAAGTACATTGAGAAGTGTATTGCAAAAAATTATTATTAGGATGTCTAGCTTAATAAGAAAAATATTGCTGAAGTGAGATGGGGGTTTTTTTGTTTTGTTTTTTGTTTTAAATCTGTTTTTGCACATACAGTGACTTTGGTAAAGTATCTGCAAGTACTTATGGATCATGCATTTTATTTTTATTGGCAAGTAAACTGATATAGTGGCTATAATATCTCTGCTTGATGTGCATTGACATGCATATTTATCACTTTGGTTGCATATTTAATACACAGTATTTTTCTCATTTTAAGAGAAAATAATTAGTAATGCATTTTTTAAGGATCTCCAAATATAATTTTATTTTGAAATTTGGATGTCTACAAAAAATTTCAGCATAACATTTACCAGTTTATATCATAATTACAAATCAGTGGGCATGGTATAATCAAGAGATAAACAGAATTTTTTTAGGTACAGAGAGTTTTAGTGCAACACACTGCTGTGTAATGAATCTGTAAAATATACAGGTTTTAATCTGTTACATAACATACCTTTCAAATTGGCATTGTGGTGGCTTGTTATAGCAGTAATTGTACCATAGCAGGGGGGTTCTTTTTGGTGACATTCTGCAGGTATATTTATATGGTAACCCCATTATACAATTTACTAAATCCCTGTGAATCTTTTACTACAAGTAACTCCTTTTACACACCCAAAAAAGAGAGAGATTCTGATTTTTGAGTGTACATGGAGTAGAGTTATTTTGGGTAATAAGAGTATTAGTGATTATGAAAACTTAAGTACCCTTTATATGGTAATAGAAAGTCACTAAACTATAAATAAGATTAAGTGTAAGGACAGTACTTCTGTTGCAGGCAATGAATTTTTACTGCTTTCCATGCTCTTAAATTTTGCTGAGCTATTTCTACTAATACACTGAGATAAATAGATATAAATAAAACATTTTGTAGTGATCACGCTTGTCTCTAGCTATATGTCTTTTTTCAAAACAGTAATTCTTGCAGTGACCTATTATAATTCCTTGTTTTCTTCTCTGTGCATTTAGTTTTTTGTTAAACCACAAATGTGATGGTATTAAAAATAAACTGCAATAAACTGGTAAATCCTCTTCAGGTAGTTTTTGTATGAGCGCATATATATATATATATATAAAGATAATTTGATAATTTTTTATGTATATAAATGTGTGTGTGTGTGTGTGTATATATATATATATATATATATATACTTCAGAAAAAAGAGCTTGTCAAAGCACCACAGACGGTTCCCATAATAATCTGTTTTTCATAGCTTATGCTAAACAAGTTAACTTCTGGTTAATAAGATATTTATGAAGGTCTTAAAATTATTGTCTTCCCCACCCTTGGCTCTTTTCCCCAGTCCCCACTCCTTCACATCCTAGCTGTTGATGGGTTACTTCGTGTGCCAGCTGAGTGAAATCAATTCACTAGGTGCCCATTTGCAGCATGATCTACAATCCTGGCTTGGTGACATCTGGAAACTCCCTGTCACATGAATTGCAATTCCTGACCCAGCCTGCAAAGCAGGAAATGAAATCATAGTGTCCCAGGTTTAAGACAGGCCAGCTTGTTAGCATATCAAGCTGTTGAAGGGGATGGAGGAAAAACAGCTTAATATAGATACTGAATGTGGCAAGAGAAGGAGAATAATTTTTTATTCTGTAAATTTGATGCTTTCCTCTTCTTCCGTATGGCTTGGGTAGGTAGCAACAACTACATGCTTTATTATGATTGTACCCTAATCATTACTTCATGTCACAGATATTTAGATTACTGAAAAGCTATTTATCAGCGAAGAAGGGCATGAATATATTCAAAAGTGAGACTATTATGATTATGGTCCACCTCGTTCCTGTACAGTGGAAAAAAATGCAAAAATCCCAGACAAATAGGAAATATATAAGTTCAGTACCATCAAACTGTAGTGTTAGCATTCATAAATATTTAACACTGGTATACTCAACATGTTAAAAAGACTGTAACATGTTTAAAAGTTAGTGTTTTAAAAGTTGCTGAGAATTTCTTATAAACAATTGCTACTGAATAAAAACTGAAAAGATGTCTTTTCTTACACAGATGATAAATTTTAAAGTAGACATAAACTAAGTAAATGAAAAGTGTTCTATATGTTGAGAGGACAGACCTTTGCTTTTTGTTATCTTCTGGTAGTTTTCCTTAACTAAATAATGAAAGCTTTTCAAGGACGAACTAGCGGTTTACAACCAAAATAAAAAGCAAGAATCAGGAAATTGAGAGAAACCAACTCCCACATATTGTGAACACACAAAAATTAGATGCTAGAGAATTTTAAGAATGTCCATCTGAGAGCCAAAAACAGAGATCAACAATCATAAAGCATTTAAAAGTTTCTTGACTTCTGAACAAATACTGTCTTGATAGAGAATTAGGCTCTCCCATGAAAGCCAGTATCAAAGACTAGGCGCCACCTGTTACTTTTGTGAACTTTGGGGGGGAAAACAATGGCAAAAATAATTTTGGTGAAGTGAAAGGGGAGAAAGACCTCATCAGAATGGTTGTGCATTGAATTAATGGTATAGTAAATGGAGTCTTGGAAGGATTTATCTGAGTTTATAGAACTGAGAACAAGGTACACACTTGTGTACTAAAAAATCTGTAGTGTTATGGGACTTGAATCCATTATACTGTTTCTTCTGGAAGGAGTCTAAGCTAAGATTGTTAAATATTGTTCAGTTTAAGAATGTGTCACTTCTTGCAACACTTAGGATTAAATTGTTTCAAACAAACTTTTGGCATGGGGAGATATTTTCATCAAGGATCATGCTTATTATCAGGACTATCATGTTCTCTTAAAAAAAACAAAAAAATACAAACAGTTTTAATAGGCTGTCTGCAGCTCCTGATCTGGAATGTTTTAGATAATTTAAAATGCAGTCTGAGCTGTATCCTGTCCTAAATTTAAAAGGAGCAAACTATTATAAACCAGTTTGGGGGTTATATTTTGGTGCAAGACACAGATTTGAGATGTACATTTTCTTAAATGGTTAAATAAACTAATTAGCTGTTTCCTAACTATCACGTAAATCAGTCTCTGTACCACATGACTGGAGGATAGCTAACGTAGCGCCAATTTTTTAAAAAGGCTCCAGAGGCAATCTTGGCAATTACAGGTCAGTAAGCCTAACTTCAGTACCAGGTAAATAGCAGGGTCCCCCAAGAATCTGTCCTGGGACTAGTGCTGTTCAATATATTCATAAATCATCTGGGAAAAGATGTAACAAAGGTAGCAAAGTTTGCAGACGATACAAAATCACTCAAGACAATGAAGTCCAAAGCTGCCTGAGAAGAGTTGTAAAGGGATCTCTCAAAACTGGGTGACTGGGCAACAAAATGGTAGATGAAATTCAATGTTGATAAGTGCAAAGTAATGAACGTTGGAAAACATAATCCCAACTATACATCCAAAATGATGGGTTCTAAATTAGCTGTTACCACTCAAGAAAGAGTTCTTGGCGTCATTGTGGATAGTTCTCTGAAAACATCTGCTCAATGTGCCGCAGCAGTCAAAAAAGCTAACAGAATGTTAGGAACCATTAGGAAAGGGATAGATAAAACGATGGAAAATATCATAATGCCACTATATAAATCCATGGTACGCCCACACCTTGAATACCGCATGCAGTTCTGGTTGCCCCATCTCAAAAAATATATACTGGAATTGGAACAGGTACAGAGAAGGGCAACAAAAATTATTAGGGATATGGAACAGTTTCCCTATGAGGAGAGATTAAAAAGACTGGGATTGCTCATTTTAGAAAAGAGGAGACTAAAGGGGAATCTGATAGAAGTCTATAAGTGAATAAGGAAGTTACCCCTTCCCATAACAGAAGAACCAGAGGTCACCCAATGAAATTAATAGGCAGTAGGTTTAAAACAAACATAAGGAAGGTACTCCTTCACGCAGTCAACCCTTGAAACTTGTTGCCAGGGAGTGTTATGAAGGCCAAAAGTATGACTGGGTTTAGTTCAAAAAAGAATTAAATAAATTCATGGAGGATAGGTCCATCAATGGCTATTAGCCAAGATAGGGATGTGACCCCATGCTCTGGATGTCCCTAAAATCCTGACTGCCAGAAGCTGGGACTAGGTGATAGGGGATGGGTCACTTGATACTTGTCCTGTTCTATTCATTCCCTCTGAAGAATCTGGCCCCAGCCACTGTCAGAAGAAAGGATACTGGGCTAGATGGACCATTGGTCTGGCCCAATATGGCTGTTCTTATGTTCTTAACTTCTTTTAAAGATCCATAAATTATCTGTGCTATATAGCTGCTTCTACCAAATTTCCACTACATCATTCACATTTGAATTTTCACTTCTGTCATTCTCAGCTGCAAGCATTATTAGTCCAGATGGTATTTCTTTAACTAATGTTTTTTTTAAGCCTATGCGTTTTTTTAACAAACTTTAAAGCAATGAAAATTCTTTCAATTGCAGCCAAAGTAACAGGTGAACTTAATCCAAGCTTTAAAAGAGCATGGAAGTTAAGGAACACCAAATCCTACGTTTTAACATCTTTAGGTATTCGGTACTTCCTGAAGGCTTTGCAACCTAGACAGCAGAGAGGTCTGCTGGGTAAAGCAGTGTTCAGTGTTAACTCTCCAAATCATAGAGGGATCACTCATAAAACTGTCGTTCTATAACATTGCCTTTATATTGTGTAGTAGCTTCCAGATATGACAATGCTCCAAACAATTGGCCTTGATTGCATCACTGAAGTACCTTCTCTCAGCAATTTCCATTGTCAAGTATACAATAGTTAAAGGCAATTCTAGCTTCCTTTTGGTGGTAATCCAACTGGCGTCGTTTCTAGATGGACATTAACCTTCAAAACGCTGGCCATTCAGCCAGCCAGACAAGTGGATGGATTTATGTGTGTGCTGTATTAAATATTCAGATAAGACTCAAGTTACAAGCAGTCTTTAAGAGTAACTAGAGCTGGGTATATGTGACCTGCAGTAGCCATAGCCTCAATATCTGTCTAGAGTTTCCATCCATCACTTCAAAACTTTCATTTGTAAATCTGAATAAAACTAAATTCTGGTGATATGCAGCAATGAAATGAGTCATTAACTGTTGAATATTCTGAAAGATTTTACTGAATCTTATTTTTAGTCTTAATCATAATTCTCAATTTTTCACTTTTTAAGCCCGTATGATACCAAAATCTTGAAAAGAATTTGACTCATTGCCTTTTAATATCAATCTGTGTATGCACTAGAGTCTGACTCAATGGAATTAGGATACTGTAATACGTTATTCTTACCTTCTACTTGCTATGTAACTTCCTGTACCTTTTAAAAACCTAATGAATTTTGAATAAAGAACAGAATAGTTCAGTGAAGTTTTCAATTAGACTCGGTATAATAAGCTAATTGAAACAAAATTCAAACTTCTTGTTGGTACTCTCTTGACAAGTACTTTTTAGTTTATATAAAAGCACAAGATATATCATCAAACCTAATGAATAGAAACAAACCCAACTCTTATTTTGCTTTGTGACCCTTATATTACATTGACCTCTCTCCAGTTTTGATCCAGCAAAGCACTTGGGCTTGTGAGGTAGTCAGTCCCATTTACTTGAATGAGACTAATATGCTTCAAGATAAACAGGTGCTTAACTGCATTGCTGGAAGACTCCATGAAAACTGACAAAACTAAAGTTTCTGGTGCCTTAAAGGAAAGAATACATCAGCTTCATCTGTCAGAATCCTCATCTCTTGAAATAGTTCACAAGTAGTCTGGTCACCAAGAGAGGTGCTTGAACAAATACTGAGCTGCATCAAATCTTATATACCACCTTGTGGAAGATGGCAGTCTATAATGTGATGTGATCTGACCCAAATCAAACAGCTTCTAAACAACTCTTTCTGAAGATTGTCTCTGAATTTCCACATGAAGAGATTTCTAACATTCAAGCAGAGACAGCATCTATTTAGAATACCATTTCATCTGGTCTTCACAGAAGATGTTAAACTGATGCCCCTTTGCGTGTTTTTAGTGGAGGCTGAAGATTCCCAGGGCATTGCTCAGTAGTAGAAGTAGTGAATAAATGTGAAAACCAAAGCTGGTGTTCCCTTAACACTAATAAGAGGACCTAATTTCCAAGACCATGTATGGACTACTGTATATACAGTAGCCACTCCATTGACCAGTAAGCGTCGTGTATGTACATTTAACAGTTTCTTCTTAAAACATTTTGAAATATGATTTATTAAAATACTATAATTTTAGTAAATATTTAAGCACTTGCATGGTGCTTTTATCTGTATATTTCAAATTGCTTTACAATCAAGTAAACATCATCCCAATTTTTCTACAAATAGGGAAACTGAGTCACAAAGCTCAAATGGCTTGCCCAAGGGTGCACAGTGAATCAGTAGAAGAAATTATCTTAGGTCTCTTGAATTCCAGTTCTGTACTGAATCCATGGGATTTACATGCTTTTAAACAATGTGATACTTCCTCAATAATATAGAGCAGCCATTATGTCATATTTCCTATAGAGACCAACTTCCAAACCACTTTGAATGTATTTTCATAGCCATTCATCTGGAATAGTTATTAGTGACATCACATAAAGACTTATTTCTTCATCTTTTCAGACTTGATTTAAAATGACCATGATGCTGACAAAGATTCTACATGAACTGGTTATCCAGTATGATTATAGATGTTGTGGTACTTAACTGCTACAAAACGTACCACACAAAATCACAGTTCTCCAAGAAGTGTTGTTACATTCATTGGTGTATGCTACAAATGTGTTGCACTTTAAGACCAAAAACCAACCGCTCTCATCCTGCTGAAGTGTATGGGCATCTGGTATTCTTGCACACCTTGTTGTATTATTGATAGCACTAGTAAATACTTTAGAACTCCTGTAAGCCAATCAAAGGTACAATTTCCTCATGCCATGATACTGATGCACTGTAATTTCCTGTTCAGAACTAATTATTAATGTCATCCTGCAGCATATCAATCCTATCCATGAATGAGCAAATATAAGCAGACAAAAATTCCTAAAATGCGGCCAGACAACTCAATAAGAGCTTTCTTTTTCTGGATGTTGAGCTATGTCCCCTTTAGCAGCCTCTTTTTGAAGCTACCATGCAGCTCGGGAGAAAACCAGGCTGTTTAAACACAGCAGTGTTTCATATAACTAATGTCTTTTCACACTGAGACAAGCTTTAGCAGCCACTTGAATTTACTCTTCTGTGCTTGGTGAAAAGTTTTTTAAAAGGCTTGCCTTGTTCGGAGCAGGGGAGGGAATATTCAGAAAGAATTTGAGGAATTGGACCTTTGAGAAAATACTCCTGTTTAGCAAATGTGTTGGTTGTCATATTCTGACTAGTTACTATTTAGAGTTAACTTCACAAAGAATCTGGCTCTGCATATGATCTATAACAAATAGCATTGATGCATTATCAGAGGTTACATTTTCCTTTAGTTTTAGAAGTTGAGGATTGGGAAGGATAACAGCTGAGACACAGCACCAGGGGTTGCCATGGGCAGCATTCCATTGTGCAAAGGCACTTTCTGCTTGATATTAGTTGTTCAACCAATTGAATAGCTCAGCTGGCTGAACATTCTTAGCACTCTAAATGCTCAGTGGCGGTATAGGAGAAGAAAACGAGTTAAACTTTCTTGCTTCTCTTTCATTCTTTAGCTGTGTGTTATGTCTTCCTGCAAAGTCTAAGGCTATGTCTACACTAGAGACCTTAGAGCGGCACAGCTGTATCATGCAGCTGCACCGCTGTAAGATCTGTAAGTCACTCTGTGCCAGCGGGAAACAGCTCTCCCATCAACATGGGCAGGGGGTATCATAGGCTCGGGGAGGCTGTGCCTCCCCAAACAGCCTGGCATAACCCCGCCCACGCTCCACCCCCAAACGCCCTCCTGCAGATCCCAGTGCTCTTCTGTGGCCCAGGCTGGCTGGGGCTGGGGTGGGCTGGTCTGCCTGCTGCTGGGACTCAGAGAGGCTTGGACCGCGCCACCCGGCGCTGGGGGTGCTGTGGCCACGCCATCCAGGGCTGAGACTGGGGGCTGCTGTTGGGTGCTCTGGGCTCCTGCGGGGGAACAGGGTAGAAGAGGAAGGAGAGGGACAGGGCCTCGAGCAGAAGGAGAGGGGCTGGGGGCTAGCCTCCCCCAACGGCCATTTCACCGGCCTCCCATGCCTGTCGACATAATTAAACCGACATGAGTGGTAGTGGAGACATGGCCTCAGACCAGTAAGTTACTACTCGCACTTAACACCTGTCAGACTATTAATCCTAAATTTTAATGTTGCATTTAATCAATGCTAACATGGTTTTAATGACCTGATTTATCTTATTTTTAAAAGTATGAGGGAATTATTTTTAACAGTATTTTATTCTCACCCTTCTTACACACTTACACACACACACACAATAATCTACAAAGGTAACTTGTGAAACAAATTCCTATCCTGGCTAGGTGTGGTATTTGAAGACCTTTTTGTTTTGTTTTTTAAAATTATCCAAATAATCTTCTCATGCCTTCTTTCAAATCTTAAAACAAAATTATAGTTAAAAAGAGAGGCAGATTAGCTGTTGCTGGCACCTTAGACTCTCATTGGCTTTCAGCCACCCCCTCTCAATCGCCGCTCCAGTGTACGTAACTATGACCTATTTACGGTGTGTGTACAGAACAAAATCATCTGTAAGAAAAACTTTGTCTTTAATACCTTTCTTCACTGTTTAAGCTAATGCTTCCACCACAGTGCACATTCTAATTGTCTTCAGGATTGCTGCTACTAAGAAGGGTGAGTTCCTCAATTGGCTCAGTGGAAAATAACTTACGCCTGGGATTTTGTCATACTTTAATTTTTTAAAACTGAAGTTTTGGAAAGCATGTTGATTGTGCTAGATATTCCTAGTCTAACCGTATGGTTTGTGCTGCTATTATGCATTATCTCAAATATCTACAGAGACTTCTAGGTGGCAAACTAAATGTTTTGATTTCTTTAAATAACCTTTAAAAAGAATCTCTTCAAAATATTTATAAGCTTGGTTTTCAATGGCTAGTGGTTGATGTGAGGGGAGGGCAGAAACTGTAACCACCACGTTGATTACTGCTAAATGCTGGCTGCCGTGCAGCCCTGTCTCTCTCACTAACTGTTAAAAAGGTGTCAGCAAACTGCAGTGGACGCTTTTGATGGTTACTTTTAGTTTACATTGAAGTCTGTTTTTATAAATAGTACTTTTTCAGTTAGTCTTTATATAGGGTTACCATATCTCATAAATAAAAAAAGAGGACCCTCCACGGGCCATGGCCCCGCCCATTTCCCCACCCCCTAGCCCCGCCCCAACTCCGCCCCTTCCCCCACCCTAACTCTGCCCCCTCCTCCCTCCCACTCCCAGCCAGGGGGAAAGGGCTGCCCCAGTGCTACCAGCTTCACGGTTTGCCGGGCAGCCCCCAGACCCTGCGCCCCCAGCCGGCGCTTCCCCAGCGCAGCTGGAGCCTGGGAGGGGAAGCGCCCAGCCGGGGGCGCAGGGTCTGGAGGCTGCTCAGCAAACCGTGAAGCCGGTAGCGCTCGGGCTTTGGGCAGCCCCTATGCCTCTGGACCCTGCGCCCCCAGCCGGGCACTTCCCATCCGGGGCTCCGGCGGCTCTGCGTAACTTACACTGTATAAGTTACACAGAGCCGAAGAGGAGCAGAGCCCCCGCAGCTGGAGGCTCTGCTCCTCTTAGGCTCTAAGAGCCGGGCTGCCCCAGCGCTACCGGCTTCGGGCAGCCCCCGTGCCTCCGGACCCTGCGCCGCCGGAGCCCGGGAGGGGAAGTGCCCGGCTGGGGGCGCAGGGTCCGGAGGCAAGGGGGCTGCCCGAAGCCGGTAGCTCTCGGGCAGCCCGGTTCTTAAACAGAGCCTCCAGCGGCTGCGGCTCTGTGTAACTGACACTGTGTCAGTTACACACAGCCCAGGGGGCTGGAGGCTTTGCTCCTCTTTGGCTCTGTGTAACTGACACTGGGTCAGTTACACAGAGCCCCGGGGGCTGGAGGCTCCAGCCGCCCCCGCTCTGTTTAAGAGCCGGGCTGCCCAAGCGCTACTGGCTTCGGGCAGCCCCCGTGCCTCCAGATCCTGCGCCCCCAGCCGGGCACTTCCCCTCCCGGGCTCCTCCGGCGGCGCAGGGTCTGGAGGCACAGGGCTGCCCGAAGCCGGTAGCGTTCAGGCAGCCCGGCTCTTAAACAGAGCCGCCATTTTCCCGGACATGTTAGGCTTTTTGGCAATTCCCCCCGGACGGGGGTTTGACTGCCGAAAAGCCGGACATGTCCGGGAAAAAGAGGACGTATGGTAACCCTACTTTATACTGACCGAAGTGAACTTTTTCCAGGCAGCTCTAGGGTGCACCACTGCTTCTCAACCACAAGCTGGCTGTAAACCAGAGGCAGCCAACAGTGTGTGTTCGTTTGAATTATACATTTTGGTCTGGTGTCACTTTTAACTTTGGGTTTTGGTTGAACAAGTAAAAGGCCTTTGAAACAGACACACAGCCGCCTATGGCTCACTTCCATTCCCTTCCTGCTGATGCCCTTTTTTTTAGAGAGAGCTCATCCTGCTCTCTGCCTGTTGTCTGTATACAATGTAGCTCCCTGAATGGGAGGCAGGATTTGGGGAGCCCAGAGTCCAGCTCTTGAAGGACTATCTGTGCACTCGTCTGCAGAGATATTTGGAAGGCATGTTGGGGCTGGCAGTAAGAAGACTGCACAGATCCACAGACCGTGGCCTTCCGTGAAGCCGGCTGTAGAGACTACGACATCCCTAAGAGCCCACTTGCAAAAAGGATTCAATCTTCACCTTTTGCTTTAGAAAACTTTAACCTAGTGGCTCCCAGCTAAGAGGCTGATGGTTTGAGCTGTTTCCTGCTGAATTGCCTGAGGCTTTGTGCCTGTGGTTGCTACATACCACTTTGAAGACGGTTGTTTTCTTATTTAGTCAAGAGTGGAAGTTGGATAAAATCAACTTTAGACCCCGTCTCTTATGTGGTATTTATTGAAATCTTATTATCAGGCTTTAACTTTTTGTCTCATTTATTCTGTTGCCCAACTTAATCATTTCCACTGATGTAATAATCAGTTCTTCTTCGAGTGCTTGCTCATATCCATTCCATTAGGTGTGCGCGCGCCGCGTGCACGATCGTCGGAAGATTTTTACCCTAGCAACACCGGCGGGTCGGCTGTGGAGCCCCCTAGAGTGGCGCCTTCATGGCGCTGAATATATACCCCAGCCGACCCGGCGCCCCCTCAGTTCCTTCTTACCGCCCCTGACGGTCGTTGGAACTGTGGAGCGCTGCTTAGCTGTTCTCCACTTTCCCTAGCTTATCTTGTTGTATCATAGTTGTAGTTATAGTTATAGTCCTAGAGTTTGTTGTAAATTAGTTAAGTAGTTTTAAAGTTGTTCTAAGTAGTCCAGGGGATTAAGGGGGTCGTCTCCCCCCTTTCTCCCCCGGCCGCGGGGCCGGGCTCATGCCCAACGCTCCCGGCTTCAAGCTGTGCGCCTCCTGCGCTAAACCTATGCCCACGAGCGACCCGCACGACTCCTGTCTGAAGTGCCTGGGAGAGTCACACCAGACAGACAAGTGTAAAATCTGTAAGGCCTTCCGTCCGAGAACCAAGAAGGAGCGGGACTTTCGGCTCAGGCAACTTCTGATGGAGGCGGCTCTTAGCCCGGACACTCCTTCCACGAGCAAGGCCCCGGCACCTAGCACCTCGGTGCGCAGTGCCCCGGCGGCACCGGCTGCGACGACCACGCGAGTGGCGTCAGACAAGCCTCCCCGGCACCGGACCTCGTCGGCACCGCAGACACAGCAAGTGCCTCGGCGCCGGTCCTTATCCCCAGGGCATAAAAAAGCCCATAAGACGGGGACATCAGTGCCGAAGACGCCAGCTCTCCCAGTGCCGGGGGTAGAGCCGCGTCCACCGGTGGAGCAACGAAAACAGGTGCCTCCGGCACCGTCGACTCCGGCGCCGAGGCCGTTGAGTCCGGTGCAAATAGCGTCTCCCCCCAGGCCGGCGGTGATACAGTGCCTCCCGTCGACTCCAGAGACCTTCGCGGCGGCGAGAGACTTAATAGCTCTCACGGAGCCGGCACCGCCTCAACCACCGGCACCGACTGCACCGTTGACTCGCACGGTCCAGTCGAGGGGGAAACCTGCCTTGATGCGCCCGCCATCACAAGGGCTGGAACCTCGGCACCGATCCAGGTCCCGAAGCAGGTCCCCACGCCGCTCGCAGTCCCGGCACCGAATACCGTCTCGGCACCGGTCGTACTCGCGGCCAAGATCTTCTTCGCGGCACCGCTCTTCGTCTCGGCACCGATATGATCGTCGGCACCGATCAACGTCGAGACGTAGCTCTCGGCACCGCTACGGTCGACGCTCGACGTCGAGGGGTCGCTCCCGGCACCGGGCATACTCCAGGTCCTCGTCGAGGTCCAGATCCGACTCCCGGCACCGACGAGGTCATCGGCACCGGTCGCGGTCCCGGCACCGATCGCCGGCACCGCGCAGAGATAGATCATCTCCGGACCGGCACCGTGCGGCACCGCAGCCCACCGGGATGGTTTCATCTCTCTCGGCACCGCCATGGCCGTCTAGATCGGTGTCTCGTTCCTCGGAGGACCTGTCGAGATCGGCATACCCCCCTCAAGGGCACGCCGAGGAACAAAATTTCGGCCACTGGCAAGAGATGGCAGAGGACCACTCTCATGGACCATCTCACTGGTCGTTTTGGACCCCGTGGGCGTACCACCAAGAGCAAGGGGCTCCAATACCATCGACCTCTCGCTCGGGTCACTCGGTCAGAAGGGCCCCAGAATCCACCATCTCTCGGCCTCCGCCAGGAGGCATGGAGGCTTCGGTGTCCACGCCACCCGACACCAGGGACCCAAGTGCAGGTGATCCCCGGCCCAAGAGCAAGGGGATCAGGACCCCCCCTTGGATCCGGTACCACCGGAGGCATCCTCTTCCTCCTCTCCGGACGAGGCAGTGGCGGGCACTTCATGTACGGGTCCCCCTCCGATAGATCTTCGGGCTCACCAGGATCTCCTGCGTAGGATGGCCCGTAATATGGACCTGCAGGCGGAGGAGATAGTGGAGGTGCACGACCCGATCGTGAACATCCTTGGAGCAGATGCCCCATCGAGGGTGGCGTTACCTCTGATCCGCACGATACAATCGAATGCGGATACGATATGGCAAACTCCTGCCTCCATTCCACCCACAGCGAGAGGGGTGGAAAGAAAATACTTTGTCCCCTCTAAGGACTATGGGTACTTGTATACCCACCCCCAACCGTGTTCACTGGTGGTGGAATCAGTGAATGCACGAGAGCGCCACGGCCAGCAGGCTGCAGCGCCTAAATCAAAAGAGGCTAAGCGGCTCGATCTGTTTGGCCGTAAGGTTTACTCAGCCGGAGGGCTACAACTTAGAGCGGCGAACCAACAGGCGCTACTGAGCCGCTACAATTTCAACTCCTGGAACTCTATGGGGAAGTTTAAGGAGTTGATTCCCCAAGAGTCCAGGGAAGAGTTTGGAGCCATGGTAGAGGAGGGCAAGAAGGTGGCTCGGACCTCCTTGCAGGCCTCCTTGGACATTGCAGACTCAGCGGCGAGGACCCTGGCTTCGGGTATCGCTATGCGCAGGATCTCCTGGCTTCAGGTTTCGGGTTTGCCTCCGGAGCTGCAGCAAACCCTACAAGATCTGCCTTTTGAGGGTCATGGATTGTTCTCGGATAAGACGGACTCCCGCCTGCAGAGCCTCAAGGACTCGAGAACAATCATGCGCTCCCTGGGGATGCATGTTGTGGGCCCCCAGCGCAGGCCGTTTAGGCCACAGCCTCAGCGCTTCTACCCCCCCCCGCCTCGTCAGAGACAGGACTCGGCCCGGAGGCGAGGGCGAGGTGGTAGAAGAAGGTGGACCGGCCCTCAACCTGGCCAGAACCAGGGGCCACCTAGACCACCTTCAGGCCCCAGGCAGAACTTTTGAAGGTGCGGTCGAGGACGGCGCCCCAGTCATCCCCCAGGATCCAGCCCCCTCCTTTCGGGATCGCCTCTCCCACTTCCACTGTGCTTGGTCCCTTATAACTTCGGACCGTTGGGTCCTCCGCACGGTGGAGAGGGGATACGCTATCCAGTTTTCTTCATTTCCCCCCTCCTCCCCCCCTTCCCCGTCCCTCTTCAGGGACCCTTCTCACGAGCAACTTCTTATACAGGAAGTCTCTACGCTCCTCGCCAGGGGGGCCATAGAGGAGGTTCCGGTGGATTTAAGGGGCAGGGGATTCTATTCCCGTTACTTCCTCATCCCCAAGTCCAAAGGAGGTCTGCGACCCATCTTGGACTTGCGCGGACTCAACAAATTCGTAGTAAAGTTGAAGTTCCGCATGGTCTCTCTGGGGGCCATTATCCCTTCCCTCGATCCTGGAGACTGGTTTGCCGCCCTCGACATGAAAGACGCATACTTTCACATTGCTATTTACCCGCCTCACAGACGCTTCCTCCGATTCGTGGTAAACAGGGTGCACTACCAATTTGCAGTCCTTCCCTTCGGCCTATCTTCGGCCCCACGGGTCTTCACGAAATGTATGGCTGTCGTGGCAGCGTACCTTCGTCGGCAAGGGATACAGGTGTTCCCGTACCTAGACGACTGGCTGGTACGCGGTCGCACCAAGGAACAAGTTCGCGATCACGTCCACATAATAGTGCGCACATTCAACAAGTTGGGTATCCTACTCAACAAGGACAAATCCACTCTAGAACCTACCCAGAGAATAGAATTCATCGGTGCGGTTCTAGACTCCAGACGCGCACAAGCCATCCTGCCAGACAATCGCTTTTGCACCATCACGAGCCTCATCCAAGGACTCAAGGCCTTCCCAACTACCACGGTGAGGTCGTGCCTTACCCTCCTGGGTCACATGGCTTCCTGCACGTACGTAACCAGGCATGCCAGACTTCGGCTTCGCCCACTCCAGACCTGGGTGTCATCAATATACCGCCCACATTGGGACAGCCTGAATATGGTGGTCACAATCCCGAACTCGGTCCTGACCTCCCTCACATGGTGGCTAGATCACAGTGTAGTTTGCGAGGGGATGCCGTTTCACGCCCCACAACCCTCTCTGCACCTGGTCACAGACGCTTCATCTCTGGGTTGGGGCGCCCATCTCAACGAGCACCATACCCAGGGCCTGTGGACTGCACCTCAGCTAGCCCTACACATCAATGTTCGGGAACTGATGGCGGTGCGCCTGGCGTGCCAGGCATTTCTCAATCTCCTACGGGGCCGCTGTGTGTTAGTTCTCACCGACAACACCACGGCCATGTTTTACATCAACAAGCAAGGAGGAGCACATTCGTCAATTCTATGCCAAGAGGCCATTCGCCTGTGGGACTTCTGCATCGCCCACTCAATCCATCTCACGGCATCGTTCCTCCCTGGAGTCCAGAACACTTTAGCGGACCGACTCAGCAGGTCCTTTCAAACGCACGAGTGGTCTATCCGTCCGGACATCATACATTCCGTCTTCCAGAAGTGGGGGTTTCCCCAGATAGACCTGTTTGCATCTCGAGACAACAGGAAGTGCCACGTGTTCTGCTCCCTGCAAGGTCGAGCCCCAGGCTCCCTCTCGGATGCGTTTCTCCTTCCCTGGAAAGACCACCTGTTTTATGCCTTCCCTCCGTTTCCTCTGGTCCACAAGGTACTGCTCAAATTGCGCAGAGACCAGGCACAGGTAATTCTGGTCGCTCCAGCGTGGCCGAGACAACATTGGTACACCACGCTGTTGGAACTCTCGGTTCAGACACCGATCCCGCTTCCGTTGTATCCGGATCTCATCACGCAGAACCACGGCCGGCTGCGTCACCCCGACCTGCAATCACTCCACCTCACGGCGTGGCTGCTCCATGGTTCACCCAGGCAGAGCAACAGTGTTCACACTCTGTCCAACAGATTCTGCTGAGCAGTAGGAAGCCCTCAACACGGACCACATACTTGGCCAAGTGGAAGCGGTTCTCCTGTTGGTGCGAACAACGAGCCACGTCCCCATTGCACGCACCTATTCCTCTTATTTTGGAATATCTCCTCTCCCTAAAACAGCAGGGGTTGGCGATATCTTCAATTAGAGTTCACCTGGCCGCTATATCGGCCTTCCATCCAGGGGAACTCGCGTCCTCGGTATTCTCTAACCCGATGGTCGTTAGATTCCTCAAGGGCTTAGACCGGATGTACCCACAACAACGTCAGCCCGTTCCGACGTGGGACCTCAACCTGGTTCTCTCCAAGCTCACAGGTCCTCCATTCGAGCCACTGGCCACCTGTTCACTTCTGTACCTATCCTGGAAGACAGCCTTCCTCGTAGCCATCACCTCAGCAAGGCGCGTTTCTGAACTCAGGGCGCTTACATCCGAGCCCCCTTACACAGTTTTCCATAAGGATAAAGTGCAGCTCCGCCCACATCCTGCCTTTCTCCCTAAGGTGGTTTCTCCATTTCATATCAACCAGGATATATTTCTTCCGGTCTTTCACCCTAAACCACATGCTTCTCGCCAGGATCAACGTTTGCATTCCCTGGACGTACGCAGGGCCCTGGCCTTCTACATTGACCGCACAAGGCCCTTTAGAAAGACGACGCAACTCTTCGTTGCAGTGGCCGACCGAATGAAAGGCTCACCGGTCTCCTCACAACGCCTATCCTCCTGGATGACGTCTTGCATCCGGACTTGCTATGACCTGGCAGGTGTCTCAGCACCGCACCTCACCGCTCACTCCACGAGGGCCCAAGCGTCCTCGACGGCTTTCCTGGCGCAAGTTCCGATCCAGGACATTTGTAGAGCTGCGGTTTGGTCGTCAGTCCACACGTTTACAGAACACTATGCACTAGTGCAGCAGTCCAGGGACGATGCTGCCTTTGGATCAGCGGTTTTGCACACAGCAATGTCTCACTCCGACCCCACCACCTAAGTTGGGCTTGGGAGTCACCTAATGGAATGGATATGAGCAAGCACTCGAAGAAGAAAAGACGGTTACTCACCATTGTAACTGTTGTTCTTCGAGATGTGTTGCTCATATCCATTCCAAACCCGCCCTCCGTCCCCACTGTCGGAGTAGCCGGCAAGAAGGAACTGAGGGGGCGCTGGGTCGGCTGGGGTATATATTCAGCGCCATGAAGGCGCCACTCTAGGGGGCTCCACAGCCGACCCGCCGGTGTTGCTAGGGTAAAAATCTTCCGACGATCGTGCACGCGGCGCGCGCACACCTAATGGAATGGATATGAGCAACACATCTCGAAGAACAACAGTTACAACGGTGAGTAACCGTCTTTTTTTTTTAAATATAAGATCTCCTTTTCAAAGAGGTTGTCCTTGATTCTTGGAGAGAAGCTTATTTTTCCATTGAAGAAATGTACAGCAATGATGGACTCTGCATGGAGAAACAAAAGCATGTACTGAAGTACTTTGCTAAATTGGTGCTTTAGGCCTCAACAATACAGTTAGATCCACTGGCGGACCCTTATGCCTGCAGAAAGCCCATGCTGTTTAATGTAGGCAAGGGTCCACCTACTCTTGGATCTAGTTGTATGGATTGGGGCCTATATGGAGATCTAGTTTCAGGACTAGGGTCTTACCGTTTTCAATGTAAACTGTTTTGAATTTTTGAACACTGGAAAAAATTATGCCGCCTGCTAAATTTGGTTTATTTAATTTTCTCTAGAAATACTGCAGATCCATCGAACAGTCAGAGTATGGCTATGAACAATGGCAATAATGATTTTGTGGTCCTGAGTAATGGCAGCATCCTCCCCAGTGCTACCAGTCCCAGCATCCTTTCAGCTACTGATGGAGGCATTGCAGCCCAACATCTCCCCTCCAAGGAAGCACCAAGAGCAAAAGTGAGTCTAAATGGATGCCTGCAACTTAATGGTACAATCAAACCATCCTTTCTGCCTTTAGACAACCAAAGAACTCAACAGATGTTGACACAATGCTGCCACCCTTGCCCATACCATCATCCTTTAAGTAGCCATAATAAACAGCAAGAATGTCATTCACTGGCTGGGAGCACAGCACCATCTCCTATGACTTCCTGCTGCCTGCAGCCACATACTGAATATTCAACATCTATCTGCCAAAAACATACACCTATGTATCAGACCACCTGCTGCCTTCAACACTCCCCATCATTCTGCCTTCATCATCAATGGCCTGACCATTTTCAACATCAGTCTGTTCAACAACATGTAACCAGTGTAAGGTGAGTGGAATGAATTTTCAATGGTGTTCAATATGCAACTAATTCTACATGTATTCCATTTTACTTTTTACAAAAATAAGAAAAGGTCAAAAAGAAGAGTGAGTTAAATCTTTTATACATATTGTTTTGCAGACAGTAATAAAATCTGAGGCAGACCCCACTTAAATGCATGCAAACTGTGAGGATGATATACTTTATCTTAATAATGTCACTATTTGAATTTGAGGGTTTACTGTTCAGGGGAACTAATTCATGTCAAGAACATGTATGTAGTGTAGGAAAGCTTCCCTTTTTTCTTCCCACAAAGACATATCCTCCTAGGAGTTGTTTGGGTCATGTGGAAGTCATGCAGTTCTTCCTGTTAATTAGCTGTCACTTACAGCTTTCAAAACTCCATGATAAAAGCTACTTCTCATTGCTAGGTTTCAGAGTAGCAGCCATGTTAGTCTGTATCCACAAAAAGAACAGGAGTACTTGTGGCACCTTAGAGGCCCACTTCTCCGGATGCATATAGAATGGAACATATATTGAGGAGATATATATCTAAATATAAATTTGTTAGTCTCTAAGGTGCCACTCCTGTTCTTTCCTCATTGCTAGTCAGCTCTTCGGCTTCTAGGAGAGCAAATAGTGATAGTTTTAGCTGAATTGTGAGAATTATGCAACCAGTTGAGAAGATCACAGATAGCAAATGGGCTGGAATCTTTCATTCAGTATTTCTGTTATTATCTGATCTTTTGGATCCCAAAGTGAGACTCATTCATCTACCAGACAGTTAGGGGTTGTCTACACTACCAAGTTTTGCTGACAAAACTTATGTCGACACCCAAAAGTCGACAAAACAAAAATCACCGAAGGGTGTTCACACTTGCTCCCTCTGTCGACAGATCATGTCCACATTGAGGACACCGTCATTGACAGGGTGAGCAATGCACCGTGGGTATGTATCCCACAGTGCAGTGTTGTGGGAAGGAAGAGCTGATCGCTGCGCATTTTGGGATTCTCTCCGAGTTCTCCCACAGCCCCCTCAGCTGCCGAGAGTAGCATCGTGAGTAGCTCTGTGAGCTCTCCGTGCTGAGCAATGGCAAAGCAGCACAGCAGTCTGTCCCCCTCCCCCTGCAGCAGCCGTCTGCCTGCTGCTGTGTTCCTAGTGCGGGGCAGAACAGGCATTCCAATGATTTGCTCTTTGTTCCCCAAACGGAGCAGCACACAGATACTTTCCTGGAGTTTTGAAAGGGGAAGGGCGCATGCCTGCAGGGCAGAAAAGATCAAAAGACTGAGCAGAGCAATCAGGGCAGGCATTGTGGGATACTGGTGGAAGCCAGTTCTGTCCACAAAACAAACAGCAGTGTCTACACTGGCTCTTAGTCGACAATAAAGGGAGGGGAAAAGACAAAAGTCTCTCATAGGCAGGGCCGACTTTAGGCCGATTGGCCCGATTCCCCGGAATTGAGCCCCGCGCCTAAGAGGGCCCCGCACTCACCGCAGCGGCGGTCGTCTTCGGGGGCCCCGCTCTCCCAGCTGGAGCTCCGGCCGGAGCGCGGCCACCCCCATGACCCCGGCCGGAGCGCCGGCCGGGCCCCAGGCAGACCCACGGCGCCGCGACCCCAGCCGGAGCGCTGACCGGAGTGCGGCAAGTCGCGCAGCCCCCCCAGCCGGCAATCCGAAGTGCCGCCCCAGGAATCGGGCCCCGCACTTGCTAAAGCCAGCCCTGCTCATAGGGGTGGAAGTTTTTTGTCACCAAAACTGGGCAGTTTTTTGGAACAAAAGTCCCATTGTAGTGTGTATGCTCTTACTGTTTTGTCGCCAAAAGGCAGTTTTTGGCAACAAAACTTGCCAGTGTAGACAAGCCCTAAGCCTCCCAATTCAATCAATTCGAGGTTTGTTACACTTTATCTAGATCAGTGGTTCCCAAACTGGGGTTTGTGAACCCCTGGGGGTTTGCAAAATGTTACAGAGGGTTCTCAGGGGAAAAAATTCCCTTATGGCAGAAAGAGCTGTCTCTAGGGACCCCGGGCAGCCTGGGGCCAGCAGCCCGGAGCCCCTGGACTTCCAAGAGCTAAGCAGATCAAAGCAAGCATATTTATCACACTGAGGAGATTTAAACTTCAAGAGTCCTTATAAGAAATGGAAAGGGAGGTGGATATTTTTTGCTGTTTTTAAAATTAAATAGGCAGCTAGTATTGTTTTTAAAATTATTACGAAGAACAGGTTTAAGTTTTGTTGTAACGTGCATTGTTTGCCTGGGCTGCTCAAGACCTGAATGCTTGTGTAGGAGGAACTCTTTGAGTTGGTTTCTTAAATACCTTCATTCTTTCACATCTGATACTCCTTGATGAAACATAGAAGCCTTGTCTTATAACAGGCTTATTCAAAGTGACACAAGCTATGAAAGTGAGATCTTGCCGTTTTCATAATGTAATAAAAATACTGTAATGATAAATAATAAGTAATAATAAATAGTGTGCAATAAACATGTCATAAAACAAATTTTATATTTCCAAGATCACTGCTTTTATAATTGATACTTGGGTAAAGGAGAAAATCCCTGGAAATAGTCATTTTTAGGAGGGGGTTTGCGAGACTTGACGTTTTAGTAAAAGGAGTTCACAGGTTATTAAAGTTTGGGAACCACTGATGTAGATAGTGGCTATTAAAATTACAGCAGTCTCTTCAGGACTCTTTTTCTTCAAAGCACAGCTCCTGCTGCTGTCAGTTGCAACTGTCAGTAATCAGCAGTTTTGTGACTCAGGCTCTACCTGTCTCAAATTGGGCACCCTGAAAATGAGGAAAAGCCAAACTTTTTACAGGCTAAGTGACTTGCAAATCATCACAGAGGAACTTTGTAGAGTGAGGGATAGACGCCTGTTTTCAGAGTAGAATCACACATTATGGAGCAAATCGTATTCGTTCCTTCATAGCTATAGAGCGCCACAGACACAGATGAAAGATTGGTTTCAGAGTAGCAGCCGTGTTAGTCTGTATCCGCAAAAAGAACAAGAGTACTTGTGGCACCTTAGAGACTAACAAATTTATTAGAGCATAAGCTTTCGTGGACTAAGGTGCCACAAGTACTCTTGTTCTTTTTGCGGATGAAAGATTGCTGCATTGGGTGATGACTACAGGATTTAGGGAACCCAGTTTATCACTTTAATTTCCTGAATCTCACTGTAGATCAGTGGTTCCCAACCTTGATTAAAAGCTGTTTTCTTGGGGTGGTGAAAAACTATCCAGCCTTCCTGGATGTGAAAAAAACTTTGCAAATATAAATAGCTCCAGCAATGAAATTTATTACATTTATTACAGGTGGACTTGGCAAAGACTTCAATAGTTAAAGTTACCTAATAGTTTCCATTATAAGACCCTATTTTCAATTTTTTAATAACATTGTCAGACTATTCAGCTTGAAATTCTCAATGTTTGGTGTCTGCTTCAGGCTGAATTTTTGTTTGTTTGTTTTTGTTTTTGAGAAATTTCAACAAAAATGGTTCATCCATTTCTGCCAGTGAGGTTTGGGAAGAAAATGTTTCACTAACATTAAATTCTTACAACTATTTGACAAGCATCTCCATGCTTTAGAGGAGGCACTTGCAATTTACCAGATGGGTTCACCCTAGGGTCAGAGAGGTGGCTTTTCTCGTCCCTGTGAAAAGCCACTCAATTTGGCTCAGCTCTAATACTTCGGAGGGGGAGGGGGCGGGAAGGAGGGAGGAGAGGAATTACCATGTGTCCATGCTCAGTAGAGGCTTGTTAGCGTCTGGCAACTAGATTTTTAGTGGATTCTGTCTGGATTGTGGGTGATCTTGTTGCACGGCTAAAAAGGACTTTCCTTGCAATTGCTCTTCCCAGTTGCCGGGCTCCACTGTCACTGGGCATCAAAACTGACAACAAGGAGACCATCTTTCTTGTGCTTTCAATGCTAGCCTTTGTTGGAGCCCAGATGTAGAAAGCCAGGAGGAAGTTTCTGGTGGAGTGGAAGGGGTGTGGAGACCGGGGCAGAACATTCCCTCTCCAGAACAGAACCCAGGATTTCTGAGTCCCAATAGTACTCTAGTGTCTAGCAAACAGTTATGCACTGGCAGAGTGTCTGGGTAGTCCTCCCTCCACAGCTGATCAATATAAAAGGATAACAGCCCATTGATACTCCCAATTAGTAGAGCTGTTCAAAATATTTGTCAAAATAAATGTCCTTAGTTTTTTAACCAAAACACACATATTGGTGGGAAATTTATGTTTAATCTAAATGAAAAACCAGGAACCAAAATTTTGGCAGTAAAAATATTTCTTTTTAGTGAAAATGTTTTGGGTTTATTTTCAAAAACTTTTAAAATAAAAAATTATTTTCAAAACCCAAATTTATATGGTTTTTCATCAATTTTGTGATAAATTTCTAAGAGGAAAAAAACCATTTTTTTTCAAATTTTCTTGCATAAAATAACGAGTTTTTCACCTGCTTTACCAACTTACTTCTGTTAGCTTAACTGGTTTGCTGATGACCCAAGTGACAGCCAGTGTAATTCCACCTAATGAATTTGTTTTCTGTTTTTTTTTTTTTTTTTTTTAAAGCTTACAAAATCACATACAAAAAACCTCCTACATTATTTTAATGTTAAAGTTCAAATTCAACCACTGCATGTCTAGGAAATACCAAAATTAAGGTAGCCTGTTCGACCTTGATTTCTCCTCTTTATGTGTTTGTATGATATAGTCTTAGTGCACAGGATGGATGCTGTTCAGGGAATGAATCAGGTTTGTGTAGTGAAGGAGGCTGTTGTCTGTAGGACAACAAGGGAGGGATCTGCAGGAAGAGAAAAGATGGTCTCATGGGTCAGGCAGTTGAATGCCGCCGAAGAGAACTTACTGTCTGAAATGGGCGTCACGAGTTTCCATATATATTGTGATGCATTGATTTTCAAGTCAAATTTGCTCAATTTAAAAATAAAAAGATGTCTTTTCTAATGGCTACCTCAGGGATCTTGAGGCAAGCTGCATTTTTTCCTCATTGCACCTCATCACTATTTGGGGTAAATGTCGGAGTAAATCGCTACACCTATGTAATCCCTGTGCCAGCAATATGGTTGCATTGCTGCAAATAAGGACAGAATTTGACCCTGCAATTAGAACTTTATGTAGCATCTGCTACTATTAACTATCGGTGTTGGGGTTCTCTATCCATCATTATATGAAAATATTCAGGACATTTTTTCCCCCGCATGTTTCATTCCTTTTATAGTGAGCAGGTTTTCTCAGAGGAGATTTTGCAGCACTGTTAATAGGTGGTCAGACTCTGAATTTGTCTGGCTTCTTCTGACAGCTCATTCCCCTAGCCAAATGTCTTTGATAATCTTCACCTTGTCATTTAGGTTTAATGAGGTGACCAGGACTCTGAGGCTGGGTGCCATGCTGAGAACTGAGGGGAGATACCTTATATGTGAGGAGAGTATGCTCTCATCATAATTTGAAGTACAACACCCCCATGCCCTTCTGATCAGGGTCATTTTGGTTTTGCTTGGGTTGAGTTAGCTGCTGTACATCTAGGTCAGGGATCGGCAACCTTTGGCACCCGGCCCATCAGGGTAAGCCCCTGGCAGGCTGGGCCGGTTTGTTTACCTGCAGCGTCCGCAGGTTCAGCCGATCGCAGTTCCCACTGGCTGCGGTTCACCGTTCCAGGCCAATGGGGGCTGCGGGAAGGGTGGCCAGCTCATCCCTTGGCCCATGCCGCTTTCCGCAGTCCCCATTGGTTTGGAGCGGCGAACCGCAGCCAGTGGGAGCTGCGATCGGCCGGACCTGCGGACACTGCAGCAAACAAACCGGCCCGGCCGGGCCGGGTGCCAAAGGTTGCCAATCCCTGATCTAGGTGTAGATCTCTTGTATGTATTGTGACGTGATGGGGATGGTTGCATTCATGGAAAAAAGTGTACAACAGAGTGTCCTCAATTATGCTTTTGGCAAAAGAACCGGTGTTTCACTACCTCCACTACAAATGGTCTCATAGCTATTGAAGAGTGAGGATTGATCCCTGTGACCTTGCATGTGAAGGCGGTTGAAGGGGAGGACAGTTCTCCAATTTACTGTTTGTGGGCTTTGCAGTGTTAAAAAGAGTATAAAACAGTAAAACCATATTTTTGTTGCTAAATAAATCAGATAACATTGAATACACAAAATGAATGGATCTGTTGAGTTAGTGCCATTTTTACATACTCACTTAACTATACTTTAAACCTCAAAAATTAGACTGATTAGTTTCCTTTTTCAGAGATGTTTCTTCATACATACACTAATTTGGAAATCATTTGTGTGTTTTGACAAAAGTATTTTTAAATGCAAGTTTTCCGAAATTTAGTTAACTTTAGTGTATAATCAAGCTAGCTTTCATTGCTATTCTTCAATTGTATAAATATATATTCAGGTATTGGTTATAATTGCGGAGTTGGAGAAGAAGGTACATTATATGGAAAGAAACTTTGCACAAATCTTTTCCCTAAAATTTAAAGCATATAGGAAAGTAACCAATTATTTCAGCATGGCTGGTTGTGTCAAGGCTAAAGCATAACATTTGTCAGTGACCTAATCTTAAAAGAATTAAGGGCTGGTATATCCCTGTGGATTAAAGAGTATAAAGAAGAGAGACTGAAGAATTGCACATTTGTGCTCGCCTTTTAAACTGAGCTGGATTGCAGGGCTTATAATGTGTTCAACTTGGAATTTTGTAGTTTGACTACATTTGCAATAAAATATCTACATCTAACAAGAACTGTTCAAATGAATACCATAAAATTAATATATTTTTGAATAACTTTTAAAATCTCATTTTACTCACTTTTTATAACCTTTTACAGCGTTAAGACTTAAATCTCTTTCATTCACTAAATATTTGTGTTTACGTGGGAAGAACTAGTTACCTGTGTATGAAAGATTGCTCGGGGGTGGGGGGGTGCTAAGCTGTTGCTATTTTATTTTACAATGGGGATGGAGGAAATGTTGTAACATGTTAGGAGTGGGCTGAGTTTTGTGGTGGTGGGTATAGTACATAGAAGAATTGTTTGCCAAGTCCATGCATATAAAAGTAGATAGAATAGATCAAATGTTGGGCCTAATAACACTGACCATGGCCTTTTATTAAATCAAACCTCTGAGATTTGAAAATCTTGGGTAAGAGATTGCAAATGTCCTGAATTAACTTAACACTTGATACATGGTTAAGAAAACAGTTGAATTAACTCTCTTGCCATGAGCAGAATATCTCACTGTAAAATGGTTTAGCATCTGT
>NW_027053502.1:0-29000 GCF_011386835.1 Chrysemys picta bellii
CTCAATTAACTCCTGTTGATCATTAAACCCTAGGAAATTCCCTGTAGTAAGGTCTTAGTCATTATAAATCACACATTGTTGGTTTTTGTGACACTCAGTTTAGCTCTGTTGTGTATATATATTCTTATAACATACCCAGTATTTCTGAAGAATGAATGTCCGGTGCATCAATAATAAATACTGTTAATTTATATGTGTCTCTCTTCCTTTCATCTAAAAAGATGCCAAAGCACAGTACATAAAGTCATACTGAAGAGGGCACACTACACACTGAACTATAAGGGACTTTGAGGGTGTAGAGTGTTGGTCAAGGATACACTGACTAATCTTTTCTCCTATGAAAGGAGCCAGGAAGTCTTAGTTGTCCACTCAAAAGAGAAAGAAACTCAATTTTTAAATTTCTCACCCAAGGGAACCCCGGGCAGTGAGCTGTATAAATACCCTGTTATATTTTACTACTTTGTGCCTAGCACAACAGGGCCCTATTCATTGACTGGCAACCTCCAGATGCTACCAGAATATAAATAATAATACCTATATATCAATGATGGAAAGATACAGAAAGTCAGTCTGATTCTGCTAATCATTTAGTACCTGGGCATCCTGACCACTAATGCACGTGCAGAGGACACAGATTAGAGGAGATGGGCCTAGGGGATGCGGTCTCTTTGACATTCTCCCTTTTCATTCCCCCACACACACCTCTCCCAGCCCCTCTATATAGGTACTGTCTCTCTGACTGAGCAAGTGGTGCACCACATGCAGTGCCCCTCTCACATTGTATTCATGGGGCTCCCTGGTGGAAATTAACAGTACAAGGTGCAGGACAATAGTGAATCAGACCCTTAGTGAGCATGCTGGTAGCTTACAGAAGGAAATCCAATTACTCATCCAGAATAATGCTTTACCAAGCAACAGATTTGAGTCTCATTGGAAAACTGTTTGTTCCAGGGGCAGAGAATTGAATACTAAAATATTTCACTTTGAGAAAGTTTCTAACGCAAATGTTTCAGTGGCATAATGTGAGTGACATGGATCTCCGGGGTCAGATATATGCACGAAGGAAAACAAAAAAAGCTGAAGATAGTGTGCAGCAGTCAGCAGTACCGCCGACGAGAAGGACCCAGAACTTTGATTTCCATAAAGGTAAGTACCACAAGCTAGTGCAAGAGAAGCAAATGCCAGCTACTTTTCTCTAAATGTGACATTCACCAGTTTAGTAAGGATCCAGGTGTTTTGGGGGGTCCCAGGCCCAAGTTTTAGTCAGGGGTATATAGTACAAGTCATGGACAGGTCACTGGCTATGAATTTTTGTTTACTGCCTGGACTTGTTCATAACTTTCACTAAAATGTAGTGACTAAAATGTAGCCTTAATAATAGTTCACTGAAGGGTGGTGTGTAAGGTGTCCGCCAAGAGCCAGAAGCCGACAGGTTGTCAAAATCATTGTGAACTGTACGTACGGATAATATTTAAGGAGGTATGTATGTATACTGAAAATTATGTACTTAAGATCTTGGAGTTAAGGCAGGTCACCAGGAGGTGACATACCTTGGAGATGATCCTTTCAGGCCGGAGGTAACAGACACCTATCTCCCTGACTGGCCGTTTGTGTACTGTATGCCTCATAATGTATGACTATCTGCATACTGAGCCAGCTGCCAAATAAGAGACAGTGAAATCTACAGGATGGAACAAACAGAGGGAGGGAGGTACCCTCTTTATGAATAAAGACAAAGGACTGATCTGATCTATCATGGCGTGCAGAGTGACATACTAAATCCTTCACCGAGGAAGCAAGCTGATGGGATGCTTGTCTTGTGAAAGGAGGGTCATAGCCAGCCTGGTTGTAAAGTGCTACAAGGATTTTGGACGAGCAATACTTTACACGACATGAGAATATCTTGTTAATTAAGTCTAGGTTCTCAAATGCCTGTTATGATTTTATTTTATATGTGACCATTTGTTTCCAGTCCTTCTACTTGCTACAACTTGAGTCTCTCCACTATGTTTTGCCAAATAAACTTAGAATTGATTTCACTATATACACATCTAAGTGCTGTGTGTTGAGCAGAGGTGGAACTGGTAAGATGGGGTGTACTGTTTCTTAAAACATATTTAGGTTTTCCTCTTCGCTGCTGCTGCTGAAGGCAGAGACTCAGAACAATGTCCCAGCTCCCTTATCCTGAAATCAGATATAAATCAAGTGCAGTGTGCATTAGAGGCCTACAGTATGCTCCTGTGCATTCTTCTCTTTGTAACGGTTTTCTTCCTGAGGTGATGTGATAGGTCAGTACGTTGGTTCCAGGGTGTTGTAACCTGATGTAACTTGTGTGCCAGGAAAAGGTATAGGCTAGAGGAAGTTATAATATTACAGCAATTACTAGAGGGCTCATCAGGGATGGGGGGGCCCATTGTCCTAAACATTGCACAAACATAGTGAGAGACAGCGCTGCCCAGAGATCTTACTATATAGACTAGAGTGACCGAGGAGGTGTTCTCCCCATTTTTCAGCTAGCCAGCTATGGAATGAATGCGTTATTTGTTCAAGGGTCACATGGGAAGCCTGTGGTAAAGCTGAAAATTGAACCCAGATTTTTTGAGTTCCCATTCAGGGACTTTACCTCAAGACCATCCATCTGTTCTAACTTATTTTGTTGGGTATGTAGCTATGAAAGGGTGATGCCTTCTGTTTGCTGTGTACTGCATCTTTCATTCTCTAAAATTTGTCTGTATGCAGAACTTGCCTCTATTTTGTTCTCCTGAATTTCTGCAGTCCGTACAGGAGAGACCTTACTTGTCTTCCTTCTTGTTGTTCTCCTGAATCTAAGTCATTCAGTGTCAGATTGTGGCAACCTTTAACACAGCTACATGCATAGTGGCACCAGGAGTAAGAATACTCCTCTCTCCCCTTGTATGGCACTCCCTGAATCTTGAGTCTAGACCTGTGGAGGCGCGGTCTAGAGTCTGTGTTGGTGGGTATTACCCTCCTCTTACCAGCAGGTAGGCAGGGACGGTCTATAGTATCTGCTTTGCTCCCCCAAATACCAGCCAGCAGAGCTAAGATGGTCCAAGGTGGGGAGAAATTAACATTGTCCTTCATAGCCCAAATAATCTTCATATATGAACCAAATCTCCTGAAATTCTGGATCCAAGTCCTTCTAAGTCAATGGAAAAACAGCGCAGTTTGCAGCAGCTCTAATGTACCTTAGGGCTTGGCTACACTTACATTTTATAGTGCTCTAACTTGCTGGCTCAGGGGGGTGAAATATCACCCCCTGCGCGCAGCAAGTCTGAGCGCTTTAAAGCGCTAGTGTGGACACGCTCTGGGTGCTAATCCCCTCATGGAGGTGGATTACTAGGATTAAACCAGATGGATTACCACGCTCGCACTTCAAAGCGCTGCTGCGGGAGCATTCCTGCAACAGCGCTTTCAAGTTTTCAGTGTAGCCAAGCCCTTAGATGCTTTGAGCAAGTCCGGCACAAAATTAACCAGGCTCACACTTTAGGGCTCAGTTTATCAATTCTATATAGCAGTGACTGGAAATCGTATGCTGTTTACTCCTCCCTTATGTCTGCTGGTAAAGACTGTAATAGGTCTGGGACAAAGACTCTACTGCCTCTTGTTTAATTGCCAAGGAGCAAGTTCTGACACTTTTGGATATTGAGTGCTAATCCCAATGTAGGCAAATAAAGCAACAATTTCAGATATATATATCAAGAAGGAATATCGGCCAGGTCATTCCCCTAATCACTTTGGACTGTCCCATGGGATACTTGCATTTCTTCAGAGAGAGGTAAATGGGATGCTCTTCACAATACCACGGAGTACTGAAATCTATGGGAGAGTTCCTATTAACATCAGTAAGGTGAGGATTTCAGTCAAGGTGCCTAGGACTTTAACAAGAGTTGTGGCTGCTCCTCTCAGCAACCTAATTCATCTACATCCATGTCAATAAGACAATAAACCAGGGGTTCTCAACCTTATTTCTGAGCCCTCCGACCCCGCCCCCTCCCCCCCGCCCAACACGCTATAAAAACTCCGTGGCCCATCTGTGCCATAGTAACTGGTTTTTTTGCGTATCAAAGCCAGGGCCAGCATTAGGGGGTAACAGGCAAGGCAATTGCATGGGGACCTTGCAAACCTACATTGCTCAGGCTCCAGCCCCAGGTGGTGGGGCTTCAGCTTTCTGCCCTGGGCCCCTGCGACTCTTATGCTGTGGCCCTGCTCAGCTGTGTGCTAAAGGCCGGCCCGGAGTCCACCGGGTTCCCAGCTGCCCGGCACGGAGGGGTCTGAGCTGCCCTGCTGCCCGACTCAGAGGGCTCTGGCCAGGCTGCCTTGTTACCCGGCGTGGCAGGAGTCTGGGTCATGGGGCGGCCGCCCGGCCCTGCGAGGTCTGGGGCAGCTGCCTGGCCTGCATGGTGAGGATTGGGGCTGCCGCTGCCCTGCCACCCAGCCCCTGAACCCAGGGAACACATTGTGGGTCACATATGTGGCCCACAATGTGTAATCAGTTCAGAACCACTGCTCTAGCTTGTTATTATTTTAAATATCCACAGTCTCCACGGTAATTAGGAGCTCTGCTAGCAAAAGATGACCTGTGGTGTATTGAACAATCTATGTAGTTTTGAGGTCACCATATTGACACAAGCAGCTAAGAAGATAGCTATTAGCATATGATTAACAAGCTTCATGCCATGAATGCATCTCCATTATTTTACATGTAATGAGTTTACACATATACACATGCAGGTTTTGCTAAAGAAAACTCTTAATATATTTGTTGATGTAACTAGATGTGTTTCTTGTGGGTCGTAGTAATCTGGGGGAGGGGATGGGAAATAAAGGCTAATTTCATGCTGGATTAACTTCATTGATTTCCACAAAGTTACCCTAGGGATACATTTTACCCAACACATTTATTCAAAACTATGCAATAAACCTGTTCATTCACAGAAAACAGGGTTATGTGCAAGACAGAGATGGCAGATTTGGGTTCTAGGTGATGCAGTGGGAAGAAGACAACCCATGTTCCTAAAGAAAATCACATTGTGTTCAGATTACTGAATCATATTGTCAGTTTTAGGGCTTGGCTACACAGGGACACTCAGGAAAATTAATTCAAATTAACTAAAGGTGTGAATTGAAAGTAGATTCAATTGCATTTTACCCTGTGCCTCTCGTTTAGAATTAAACTGAATTAAGGCCACTTTATCTTAATTCACTTTGGAAGGGATTAGTTAATTTTGATTAACTTTCCTGAATATGCCCATGTTGACAAGCCTTTAGAAGTGGCTTCTATTAGTCTACACCAGGGGTTGGCAACCTTTCTGAAGTGGTGTGCCGAGTCTTTATTTATTCATTTTAATTTAAGGTTTTGTGTGCCGGTAATACATTTTAACATTTTTTAGAAGGTCTCTCTCTATAAGTCTATATATTATATAACTAAACTACTGTTGTATGTAAAGTAAACAAGGTTCCGTTCACCTAAGCCATCAGGGGACCTGCGGGGCCTGCGTCCGGGACCCCGGCTGGCAAGGGGCTGGCAGCCAGAATCCCAGGCTGGCAGCGGGCTGAGGGGGGCCGGCACCCCAGGCCGGTGGCGGGCTGAGCGGCTCAGCCCGCTGCCGGTCTGGGGTTCCATCTGCTGGCTCCTGCCAGCCAGGGTCCTGGCTGCTGGCCCCGCTCAGTCCTCTGCCGGCCTGGGGTCCCGGCCCTACCCACAAATAGTTCTGGCCCATTCTCTTCCTCTCTTCCTGCACTGAGCTGAGGGTGGGGGTGCACTGAGCACAGGGCTGGGGGTGAAGGAGCAGGCTGGGGGTTGGGGTGCAGGGTCTGGCCAGGAGCTAGAATGAGGGAGGGGGCTCAGGGTTGGGGCAGGAGGTTTGGGTGTGGAGCGTTTACCTGGGCAGCTCCCATTTGGTGCAAGGGGTACAGGTGGGAATGTGAGGGGGGGTGCAGGAGCTCCCATTTGGTGCTCAGGGTGGGGGGTGGGATGTGGAGAGTGTAAGAGTCAGGGCATGAGGTTTGGGGGGGCTGGGTATATGTGGAGGGTACAGGAGTCAGGGCATGGGGTGTGAGGGGGCTGGGTATGTGTGGGGGGGTGCCAGAGTCAGGGCTGGGGTTGTGTGGGGTGCAGGGGGCTGGGGTGTGAGGGGGGTGCAGGGGTCAGGGCAGAAGGCTGGGGGGTAGCCTGGGATTGGAGGGGTGCTCCCAGCCCCCAGCCCTGAGAAGCTCACAGCAGGGGGCTAGAGGGATACGCCCTGATTCCACCCCCCTCCTGCCTCTTCTCCGCCTCCTTCCTGGTCTGAGCAGTGAGGGCGCTGAGGCTTCTCTTCTCCCCTCCATCGCGAGGGCCATTGGAGGCAGGGAAGGAGAGGAGGCGGGGCACGACGCAGCACGCTCAGGGAAGAGGCCGGGGGAGGGAAGCTTGACTGCCGGCGGAGCCTGCCCTACAGCAGCAGCCGGCAGGACCAAGTTTGCTTCTGCCCCCGCCAGAGAGAGCGGTAGGCAGGGGGAGGAGAAGAGGGGGCTGGGCCGGGCAGGATTTTTAATGGCAATCTGCCATTAAAAATCTGCCATTTAATGGCATGCTGCCTACCGGGGTCCTGGCCATCGGCTCCACTCAGCCCGCTGCCGGGGCCAGCGGCGGCCGCACTGTGCCATTAAAAATCAGCTTGCATGCCGTCTTTGGCACGCGTGCCATAGGTTGCCGACCCCTGGTCTACACCTAGCTGGAGGCTATGCAAACAACACCTAGCTGGAGAGTGAGCAAACAGTGACTTCTCCCCCCTCCGCCCCAGTGATTCTAACTTCTGAATGAGAAGGACTCTGAATTGTATTTGATTTTTGGTGTTGCTGTGCCAATGCTTTCTTGATGCCATACGTGTCGCTGTCAGTTTACATAATTATAAACATTAAAACTAAATTAGACTGAACATATTTTCTGGAGCTAAAGATCATTGCTATCCCTCTGTCTTGGGAACATCTCCTAGGGGATTCTTCACTACAAGTTCTTGGGGGAACAAATATTATTTCTTCTTTGAGTGATTGCACATGTTTATTCCACTAGCTGTGAGCATGACTCATGTGCAGTTGTCAGAGAACTTCTTCACTGAGCGGTACCTGTCTGGGTGGCTCGATTGCCCTCTGCCATTGTGTGCCACTGCATGCTGGCATAAGAAGATGGAGCCTCCCCCAAATCCCCTCAGTTCAGGGGTGGCTCTATGTTTTTTGCCACCCCAAGCATGGCAGTCACGCGGACTCGGCGGCGTTTCTGTGGGTGATCTGCCAGTGCCGCGCCTTCGGCGTGCCCTCTGCCGAATTGCCGCTGAAGCCGCGGGACTGGCGGACCTCCCGCAGGCACGCTGCCGAAGGCTGCCTGACTGCTGCCCTCACAGCGATCGGCAGGCCGCCCCCTGTGGCTTGCCGCCCCAGGCATGCACTTGCTGCGCTGGTGCCTGGAGCCACCCCTGCCTCAGTTTCTTCTTGCCATGAGTGACTACTGTTGGAGTGCTCCCAGGCTTGCTATCACTATTTTTAGCCCACCAGCTATGCTTCTTTCATGGCAGAACATGGCTGCAGAGGCCTTGTGGTGGGAAGACTGATGCTTAACATCAAACACCAATCAATTCCCGTCACAGACCCTACTGCCCATGCTCCCCGCTTTGCGACGTTGTCAGTGGGCCCTTCTTAACTGATTCCAGACTGGGCAAGGCCTCTGTGCAGCCAACCAGCACTGTTGGGGTTTTCGAGACAATCCAAGCTGCAGCTGTGGTGCAGATCAAACAATGATACGTGTTGTCGAGGAGTGCCCGCTAGCCAAATTTAGAGGCGGGCTCCGAGAACTCCACTTGGCCATTAAGAATGCTATTTCTTGGCTCGGCGAATATGCAAATGTTAAATAAATAAGTCACAAGTTCATTTTCCGCACTCTTTCTGTATATAGTCTGTTTTGTCATTTAGTGGCTAGTAGTTAGTTAGATATAATGTACAGTTAGTGATAGGCTTCAGTTTTTAGGTCCTTTTTGGACCAAATTTGATTCATGGTACCTGGACTTGTGCTGGAGACATACCTCACTCTCTGGGGTTCAAGTCCTGCTGGTCATGTGCCAGGCCATTGTCAGCAGTGACCCACATCCCAACTGCCTAAAGTGTTTGGAGGCGCTCCATATTAGTGACAAGTGTTACACTTTTGTAGAGGGTTTAAGCCTTGCTTTAAAAGAGAGAGCAGTGAAACTTAAGTGTCTCCTTATCGGGGTGGCCCTTTGCCCTCCAGTGGAGCCATCAGGTTCAGAGAGTACTCTGAGTGTGACACCATCAGTACAGAGCACACCTCCCGAGAAAGGCAGACTCGAGACGCGAGTTCACTCTGATGGCAGAGGAGGGCAAGCTCGTGGCAAGGACAGCTCTCCAGGACAGCTTGGATGTGGCAGACTCATTAGCATGATACATGGCATCTGCCATATCTATGAGGAGAGATCTGTGGCTGCAGTCGTCTTGTCCTTTGAGGGGGGGTCTCCTTTTTGGAAAACATGGACGATAGGCTGCATAGTCTAAAACATTCCAGGGCAACACTGAAGTTGCTTGGAATCTACATATCGGTGACAACTAGGAAGCAGTTCTGGCCCCAGCAGGCTCCCAGCTATCAGAACTTCATATCTCTGTCCCCCAAGAAAAAGAGGCAGGAATTACAGGAGGCAACCGCTGCACCATGCCTCTCCCCCACCCCCCATCATCTGCAACAGCAGGTTCTTCTGAACCAACAGCCCAGTCTAACCATGCATTTTGTTGGGTTTGTCAAGGACGGCATACCAATATTACAGACCAATTTGTTCCTACCCCTATCTTTGCCAAACATCTCTCCCACTTTTTTCATGCGTGGACTCAGGCTGTTGGCTTTTCTTCCACCCCATTGCTCTCCCCCGGGAGCTCCAAAGTCAGCGCCCACCAGTTTGGGATTTATCTTTCCTGCATGGACCTTTTCTCTTAACCCTCTTTTCCCCCCTTCATCCCTGCAGCATCTGCCTCAGCCTAGTTCTTGCGCTGCCGAGCGAAGGGGCCGGGAAGAAATGCTGAGCAGCTCACCGAGATGAGGGTGCAGCTGCCCCTGGTGCTGGAGCAGGCTGGGTAGAGGGAGGGAGGGTGGGGGAGATGCACCCAGCAGTTGGGATACACTGGGGGAAAGAGAATGAGGAGGGGAGCGGGCGCCAACACACACACACACACACACACACACAAGCGGAGAGCAAGGACACACACCCACACACACACAGAGTTCTCGAAGCACACAACTGCACCCAGAGTCAGGCACCCCATGCCTGGTGCCTGAGACCAAGTGACAGAGCGGGGGCACAGACACTGCATGAGAACCAGGCACCGGGGCTGAGAGTAGACAGGCCCCCGCCCACACTGACAGAGGGAGGGATGTGGATATATACACACACACACACCCCACCGAAAGACACAGACACACTGAGATTGTGACAGACTCACCTCAGGGACTGGCAGCCACACACAGAAAGAGGCTGATACACGCACCTGGCGCCTGAGTGAGTCTCACACACACAGACGGTGATCACACCCACAGATAGGGTGATCTTTCTGTAAGATTCTTACACACACAGCCAGGGCCATCACACAAAGAGACAGGGTGATCTCACACGCACACCCTCTCCCTCTCTCTCACAGGGTGATCTCTCTCACTCTCACACACACTGTGATCGTTCACATCCCTCCAGTGACAGGGAGAATGCCAGGCTCTGCTCCGCGTGGAATCTGAGCTCAGCAGCAGCAAATCCGCCCTGGGTCTGGTCCTTTTCTCTCTCTCTCTTTCTTTTTCCATTTGGTCAAACGGCACCTACACAAGCCGTGAAAAAAATGCCTGCCCGTGAAGCGAGGAGAGGGCGCCGGGTCTGTAAATAAGAAGTGAGTACTGGCACAATAGCGTGCGTTTCTAGATCAAAGTCTGTCTGAATGCTGCATGCTCCCTTGCTTTCCCAATGCCTCCTCGCAGGAGGGACTCAGGGCTGCTCAGTCCCTCTTCACCCCTTTCCTTCCTGTGCCTCCCTCCCAGATTTTGCACGCTCGGTTAAACACCCGCCTGGCTTTTGTTTCTAACACTTCTCCTTTGTCTAAGGTGGGTGTAGCTCCCCCTGACCGGGAGGGTCAGGCTGGGCTCTGGGCTCCCACCCGGACCATTTCGCCGGCCAAACCCCGCTCTGCAACTATGTCTTTTGCAAGCGCTTTACATCCAGCACATCTTTGCGAGCTGGCTGCTGGGGAGAGGGGGAGAGGAAAGGGGCCAGGGCCCGTTCTGGCTGGAGCGTCCATGCTTTGCTCCTCTCGGGGGTGTGAAAACGTCCTTGTCAACTGCATTATAGATGGGTGTCAGCAGGAGGCTGGGGAAGTTGATGGGAGGGATGCAGAGCATCACTGGGTGGATCAGTTTAGGGCGCCTCACAGCCGTCCTGTTCGCCTTTGTTAGCTGCATTCAGCGGGCTGCAGGGGGAGTGTAGCAGGAGAACTGGGGGGGCAGGTCTGCCCTTCTTCATGGTGCTAGGATGTGTGTGTGTCTGTCTGCAATTGTCGAAGCCAGGCAGAAAGAGGAGCAGTTTCCTAGTCTACAGCATGAGGCTTGGCGTAGCCTGAGGTGCCCCCAGTTTTGGGTTTGGACAGAGGGTCGTGATAATATAATAGGAAAAATTCCCACTGGCAAGCAGAGCTCTGACTGAAAGAAAACGTGATGGCTCTCCCCTCCCCCCCCATCACAAGTCGTGTCAATCCGAGGAGAGAGCACAGCTTGAAGGAGCAGTTATTAAATCAGGCGTCCTTCCCAGACTTAGCCTCACACATCGATTTTTGTCCAGGGGCATATCAATAGCTTCATACAGTGTTCCATGCCCACTACACTTGAAGGGTATTTGCATGCTGATCTGGTGCTCCCAGTTAGTTAGAACCAGATTCTAGTTTTCTAGTAGCTGAACAGTAACTATTTCATAGCCGTGCACCGAGGCACGAGCGGAGCTTTTTCATTTGGGGCTGCCTTTTCATCCTCTAACCCTCCCCTCCCTCCTCCCCCCCCCCCCGGGTTCAGGTCCAGTATATTAATTTCCTAGGTCTGCCTTTCTTCTGACCTGTATTGCATGATTCTTTTTGAATGAGAGTTCCTGTAACCCTGTAGGTTAACCTCCAGCGGGTGTTCAAGAGAAGATCCTATCCCTGTGGAAAATGACACTCCCTTCCTCCTCTGGGGGCATTCCCAGCTTCCAGAGACCTGGGAGAGAGACTTTTGAATCTACATTTAGAAGTAGGCTTTCCTCACAACAGCTGAAAGTGGTGTTGCAGCCATTCAAAATATATTAATAATTTTAAATATTGTATTGTTGTTGAAATCTTCCCTCAGGGGACCTTTAAGTGTACGTGATGTGGATTATTCTTATATAATTACTAGTGTATTTACTTGTAATCACATGCGTTATGGGGCCACTCGACAACACACGCAGGTGATCATTACTGCGCCAGTGGGTTTCTTGTAGCAGTAAACAATCAAATATCCTATAATAAGATGATTGACTTTTCCAACAGGCATGCGCATGTGTTCCTGGTATTTCCTAAAAGGGTTTAGCCAACACTTTCAAAGTGTTAGAATTAATAATGAATCATTTTTATAGTTACCTGTGTGGGAATTTGAAAGTGAACTGCAAATATTCTAATGAGTGTCTGAATGCAGAGTTGAGGGTATGTAAGACTTAAGGAAAGAGTCCTGTTTTCCTGATAGTTTTTTAACGCTGACTAAAATGTAGTCTGAGAAGCATATTAGCAATGCCTAAGATTGTTCAAGATGTGAGGACGCTCTACAGAAAAATATCTTTTTATACTGATTCAAAGGAACAGAAGAAAATAGGGAAAATACTGCATGTTAGAACTACACTTGCAGAGTATTTATAGAGGACATATATATAGTAAACAATGCAAGTGTGTGTATGCATGCATGTGTGTTCATATAAATAGCATATTATTAGTCCTAGCAGTAGCTGAAACCAGTCATTCTGTAGTAATATAACATGGTGTACAAGTGAAATGCATTTATAACACAGCTATCTATGAACTCTATTTTGAATTAATAGGATCTCTGTAACCTCCTGGCAAGAAGGGTGTACACCTCTGTCCAACGCTGTGGGCGTTAACATTCTTTTTCTGTTTTATTAGTGGCGGCACCTGACTTGCTGGATCCCAAATCTGCCACTCAGAACTCCAAACCACGGCTATTGTTTTCTACAAAACCCACAGTGCTCTCGTCACGAGAGGAATGTGATTCGGCTATTAATGTTATGAAATGGAAGACTGTCTCAATGATTTTTCTGCTGGTTGTTGTATATTTAATAATTGGAGCTACTGTCTTCAAAGCCCTGGAGCAGCCACGTGAAACTTCCCAAAGAGCCACCATTGTGATTCAGAAGCAGACGTTTGTATCTGAGCGTTCCTGTGTGAATGCATCGGAGCTCGATGAACTAATTCAGGTCATTCATGCAAAAAAGTAACTTGTTCCTATGTTTTAGAAGAATGAATTCTTCTATAGCAATGGTTCTGTAATAAATGGGACACCGCTGTATCAGCATTTGAGCTGCAAATGTAGCAAGAAGGCTAACTTAAGACAGAAAAGTTGGCAATAGCATTTTTAAATGAGGCTTCAGCTGAAAAGTCATTGCTAATTTTTGTTTATATTCAGTGTGCATTATAGACAACTTTTAAATTGAAGGCTCCTGTGCTAATTAAATGACTATTCATTAGCACTATGTACAATTTAATAGTTCACAAAGGAATGGGTGTATTGATTGAGCCTTACTTGCTTTGTCTATATTGGGAAAGCAGAGCATTGCCAACCATTACCTTAAGAAAGTTCAGATTTATCATTACTTTAGCAAACAATTCTCTCTTCTAGCTGGACGTTTATTTCCACAGTTTTTTGTTTTAAATACAGCAAAATAATATTAGCTAGCTATTGCCATTACAAATCTTGTTTTTTTTTTAATTTCAACATCGAAAGGCTAAATCCTCAGCTGATAGAAATCAGCATCACTCCGTTGAAGTCAGCTTATACCACCTCATGATCTGGCTCATCATATTCTCAGGTGTTTCAAATGGCACCGTGAACTCAGGGGTTGTACCTTATGACTGGAGAATTGCAAATGTAATACTTCTATTTTAGAAAGGGGAAAAAATGTGATTTGGGAAAGTACAGGCCTTTTAGTTTGGCCTCAATTGTATGCAATTTTGAAAGTAGTTAAAGACATAGAGGTAAAAAAGGCAATTGGGATAAAATACATGTTTTTACAAAAAGGAGATCGCTGAGAAGATAACTGATTTTCTAGACAAAGGAAATGCATTAGATGTAATCTACCTGGATTTCAGTAAGGCATTTGATTCAATTCCACAGGAGAAATGATTAGTTAAATTGGAGAAGATGGGGATTAATACAAGAACGAAAGGTGGGTAAGGAGTCGGGTAAAAGGAGACTACAACTGGTCATACTGAAAAGTGAACTGTCAGGCTGGAGGAGTTGTTGAGTTCCTCAGGAATCATTCTTGGAACCAATCTTATTTAACATTTTCATTAATGACCTTTGCACAAAAAGTGGGAATGAGCTAGTAAAATTTGTGGAGGACACAAAATTGGGATGTATTGCCAATACAGAGAGGACTGGAATGTCATACAAGAAAATTTGGATGACTTTGAAAATTGGAGTAATAGGAATGAGATGAAATGTAGTGGTATAAAGTGCAAGGTCATGCACTTAGGGACTAACAGTTAGAATTTTTGTTATAAACTGGGGACGTATCAGTTGGAAGCAACAGAAGAGGAGAAAGACAGGGATGACTATGTGCTGTCAATATGATGCATCTGTAAAAAAGGCTAATGCAATTCTAGGCTGCATCAGGCGAGGTATTTCCAGTAGAGTTAGGGAAGTGTTAGTACTGTTATACAAGGCACTGGTGAGACCATATCTGGAATACTGTGTGCAGTTTTGGTCTCCCATGTTTAAGAAAGATGAAATCAAACTGGAACAGGTGCAGAGAAGAGTTACTAGGATGACCAGAGGCCTAGTCTGAGAAGCATATTAGCATTTATATATATAACTAACATATTAACCAATCGTGGTGGGTTGGTTTTTTTGGTAGCACGGGAGAATCTGTCTCTCTTGTGGGATTTGCAGAATCTAAGTTTTTTGCAGCTGGGAGTGGGATAAATATAAAAGAAACAATGCAGGAGCAGGTGGGAGTAGATATTGGAGGCAGGATGGGAGTGGGATTAAAAAAATAGTCCCATGTAGGGCTTTACATCAGATGAGTGAAGTTTTGGAACATCTTTCCAAGGGGAGTAGTGGGGGACAAAAATCCTAACTTGTTTTAAGACTGAGCTTGCTAAATGCACGGAGGAGATGGTATGATGCAATTGCCTACAATGGCATATGGCCCATCCGCAATGGCTATTAGCAAATATCTCCAATAGCACTAGACGGGGAGGGCTATGAGTTACTAGAGAGAATTCTTTCCCAGGTGTCTAGCTCAGGGGGGGCAAACTTTTTTTTGGCCTGAGGGCCACATCAGGGTTCAAAATTGTATGGAGGGCTGGGTAGGGGAGGCGGTGCCTCCCCAAATAGCCTGGCCCCTGCCCCTATCCACCCCCTCTGACTTCCCGCCCCCTGACTGGCCCCCTCAGAATAGCCGACCATCCACCCCCCCCGCTCCTTGTCCCCTGACTGCCCCCTCTAGTGACCCCCCCACCTTAACTGCCCCCCCCAGGACTCCGTCCCCTGACAGGTCCCCCAGGACTCCCACGCCCTATCCAACTGCTCCCTGTCCCCTGACTGCCCCGACCCATATGCATACCCCTGCGGTGTGACTGCCTACGGCAAATGGCAGGGTGGGGGGCAGTCAGAGAACAGGGGGCATTGGATGGGGTGGAGACTCAAGGGGAGGGCGGTCAGGGGAGGGGGAGCGGGGGAAGTGCCGGGGCTCGCCTACCTGGCCGGGAGCTCGGGTGCACCGGACAGGACGGTCTTGTGGGCTGGATGTGGCCCGCAGGCTGTAGTTTGCCCACCCCTGGTAGAGATCAACCTCCCTGAGCCACCCGCTGCAGCCCTGGCTTCAGCTGCGTGTGTAAGCGGGGCCCATAGCAGGCCGCCTGTGCTCACAGGAAGTGTGCTGTGCTGGCCCCAGCCTGCACAGGTCACTGGCCAGTAGGAATAGATTTGCGGCAGACACTCCATAGCAAGTGCCAGCAGGTCACTGTTTCTCAAGCCCTCTTGTGCACACTCCTCTTTGGAAAACTGTCTGTTTGTGTGCAGGTCTTTGTTTAGCATCTTCTGACTCCTGTTGCACTGTTTTTTCTTGTGACTGCTGTCAACTGTTGTAAGAAAACTTCTTTCTTTGTAGCAAATGGCAAGCAATTTGGTCTGCTGGTAGGATGTTATCTCTTTTTCTGGTGCCACCTTGGATGACTTGGCTCCATGTCTAATTGGCAGCCGGTATCAAGTGGAGTGCCCCAAGTGTCGGTCCTGGGGCCGGTTTTGTTCGATATCTTCATTAATGATCTGGAGGATGGCGTGGACTGCACTCTCAGCAAGTTTGCAGATGACACTAAACTGGGAGGAGTGGTAGATACGGTGGAGGGTAGGGATAGGATACAGAGGGACCTAGACCAATTAGAGGATTGGGCCAAAAGAAACCTGATGAGGTTCAACACGGACAAGTGCAGAGTTCTGCACTAGGATGGAAGAATCCCATGCACTGCTACAGACTAGGGACCGAATGGCTAGGCAGCAGTTCTGCAGAAAAGGACCTAGGGGTTACAGTGGATGAGAAGCTGGATATGAGTCAACAGTGTGCCCTTGTTGCCAAGAAGGCTAACGGCATTTTGGGCTGTGTAAGTAGGGGCATTGCCAGCAAATCGAGGGACGTGATCATTCCCCTCTATTGCACAATGGTGAGGCTTCAACTGGAGTACTGTGTCCAGTTTTGGGCCCCACACTACAAGGAGGATTTGGAAAAATTGGAAGGAGGGCAACAAAAATGATTAGGGGGCTGGAGCACATGACTTATGAGGAGAGGCTGAGGGAACTGGGATTGTTTAGTCTGCAGAAGAGAAGAATGAGGGGGGATTTGATAGCTGCTTTCAACTACCTGAAAGGGGGTTCCAAAGAGGATGGATCTAGACTGTTCTCTGTGGTAACAGATGACAGAATAAGGAGTAATGGTCTCAAGTTGCAGTGGGGGAGGTTTAGGTTGGATAGTAGGAAAAACTTTTTCACTAGGAGGTGGTGAAGCACTGGAATGGGTTACTTAGGGAGGTGGTGGAATCACCTTCCTTAGAGGTTTTTAAGATCAGGCTTGACAAAGCCCTGGCTGGGATGATTTAGTTGGGAATTGGTCCTGCTTTGAGTTGGACTAAATGACCTCCTGAGGTCCCTTCCAGCCCTGATATTCTATGATTCTATGACTTGTCCAAAGTCTTTACAAGTTCGTATGATTCAGGTTCAGTGATGTACACTTTGTATGAAGGAAAAAAGCTGATATAAAATGAGCTGGGTTGCGGAAGAGTGGTAAAAGGCCTTTCCACGAGGGCCCTTCAGAAGATTCAAGAGCTTGAAAGTCAACTAGACAAGCTTAAAAAAGAACGACAGAAAAGACAGTTTCAGCTTGAATCGCTGGCGGCAGCTTTGCAAAAGCAGAAGCAGAAGGTCATAGTCTTAATGCACCATGTAACTTTTAATACAATTTTGTTCTGCTCATATCCATTCAGAGTGCTGCTGCAAAGATTCCCCTGCCTGTCACTTTGACCACGTCATCTCTCTCGGCGCCCCTCCATTCCTGTTGCAACAAACAAGCTGCTTGTCTTCACTTCCTAGCTCCTTCATGGCCTACCCCAACCTAGGCATCCTTTTTTTCATTCACTATTGAAATGTCAACTCCCGCCTCTGACTGGCCCATAACACATACATTTTGTTAAATTTTTAAACACTCACCTTTGTGTTTTCTCCCATGCTGTCAACTTGTGCTTGGGAAGAGCCCCCCATAACCATCTGCAAAGTCACCTCATCTTCTTTCAAAGTCCTCCTTACAACTCTCCTTTGCTGTGATGCCTACAAAAAACTTGACAACAGTTAAGCTGTGGTCTCAGTACGCAAGCTGCCTATCCTAGTGACCAATGGTGTCTCATTGTTTCCTTGTACTCTCCCCTTTTTCTTTGTCTTGTACTTAAATTGTAAGCTCTTTGGAGTAGGGACCGTCTTTTTGTTCTATTTGTACAGCGCCTAACACAGTGGGGTACTGGTCCATGACGAGGGCTCCTAGGTGTTACGGTAATAGCAAACAGTCACTTATACAATGCATCTAGAATGCTGTGCAAACGTTAATCTTATGAGGCACAGTGGAAAAAGTATTTTTTTTTAAATACCTTTATGTAAATTGTTTTGATAAATTGATTGTACAGGGTGCTTTGTAAAACAAATTATTTCTACAAATGGACATCTGTGAACACTATATAAAAATATAATTTTTGTAAACATACCGAAATGGTCATGTTGATAATTTGCACCCAGTTTCTCATATCAGATACTCACTGGTATTTTGTGAACGATTAGCTCAACTTTTTTTGTACCCAACAACAGGCTCATTCAGAATTTACACCAACTTCTCTATCTGAGCGTGGTGGTTTTAAAATATTGGAGTACGTTCTATTGTAATGGCTTATTAAAAATTGCTGCTTTTATTTTCATGGATTCTTAGGCCAGAAGGGACCACTGTGATCATCCATTCTGATCTTTTATATAACACAAGTCACAGAACCTCCCAGAAATAATTCCTAGAGCAGATCTTTTAGAGAAATCTTGACTTAAACATTTAAAAATATTATGGACAACAGTAAGAATCCCCCACTTAAGCATCATCAGCATAGTTTGAACCCCAAACCTTCATCATTGTAGCACAGCCTGCTATCGCTTGAGCTAAAAGGACATAACTCTTAGGTACAGAGCTTCCAATTTAATCAGGGCTTTAGTCACAAAAAAGCCATAACACCTAGGTTGATAGCTGATAAGATTAATGTCTGCATAACATCATTGCTGCCATCAAAAAATTGACATACCGGTAAAATGTAGACTACTCACTAACAGTTTTTGTGCTAATACTCACCCTGTGAGCGGTGATTGACACCTGTGTAAAGTAGTGAAGGGAAATGACACTATCCCACTATCCAGGCCTTGCTGTGTATTCAGTCTTAAACTGTCACTAGCCTCTTGCTCTGGTAGTACTTTTTTGGGACCATTCTAAGTCCAGTATCTCATAAACTGTCAGGGATAGGAATGTATGCCGTATACTTTGCAAAGGCTGGGGATATCAAATCTGTTTTCCAATGCTACATAACGCAACACAGATCATGAGAGAGAGGATCTTGAAATTGCATTATTCTGATTACTATCTTGCATCCCTCCTTCAAATCAGACATGGCTGTTCCAGCTGCTATCTTGAGGAAACGCAACTTGAGCATTGATCTCTTACTCTAGTCATTCTGGAAATACTGGTTGCTAACATGGACAGATTTGAAGGGAGAGGAGCAAAATGATGATCAGAGTCATATGGCTTTTAAGTTTAGCTCTTCTGATGATGTGCAAGGGCTGTAAGCGCTTTACTGGTCAGGATAGGTGCTTTTTATAGCCAATAAACTCTTCCAAGAACAGGTGTGGGGCCACTGATTAGAGAAATCATTTTAATATTAATACCTAGGTGGAAATTAAATGACTTGTGGTGATTATGTATTTTGATTTTAAATGTTACACAGGGAAGCCTTGCGATACGGATATTGGTAGAATAGCAATATAGCTTTGCGTGTAACTAAAATGTTCAGTGCTGTCAGGGCTTTGAAAAGTAGTGAATAAAAATATTCAAATACCGCTTTTTTATAAAGCAGAAATTGTTTATTTTGTAAGTGCTCTCCACGCTTCACTCTGAATAAAGATGTGTATTCCCAGGCTTGATCAAAATCTTTATATATATATATATTATAATTGACTAATTAAATTAGGTTGAAAATGGAAAAAAATGAAGGAGCAACACTAAAAAGAGAAAACCAGAGCTTGATGGAATTGTGTGATAATCTTGAGAAAACAAAGCATAAAATTTCATGTGACCTTCAAGTAAAAGAATCACAAGTTAATTATCAAGCGGGACAACTAACTTCAAGCAAGAAACAAATTGAAAGACTAGAACAAGAACTTAAAAGGTGAGACCAAACTGTTCTGCTTTAACTGAAGTGTGGCTGTTATCCCATTTAAGTATTATTTTGCTTAGACATGTAAATGACTGTCAAATTACTGTCTTTGTCCACTTTATCTTACTTTAAATGTACTCCATATTTAAATAGACGTTTGAGTTTGTGGCCAAAATTTTCAAACCTGGGTGCCTAAAACAAGGTTCCTGAGTCCCACAAAATTGTTATACTTATAAGAAGCACAAGGGATCGTTATAGGGAAGAAGGCAGCACGCCGCATTTATTGAGACTACAACAGTTAGCATATGCTTTTCAATCTCTCTCACCGGGGCCGGCTCTGGCTTTCTGGCTGCCCCAAGCAAAAAAAAAAAAAAACCTGCGGCGCGGCCAGAGCCAGGGTACAGGGGGACTCCTGCCCTTGCTAGCAGGGGCAGGGGGAGGGAGCGGGGGGGAGAGAGAGAGAAGGGGGGTGCCCAGGGCTTCAGCGGGGCGCTGCCACACGGCCCCTCCCGCCATGCCCCCTGCTGGGAGGCTCCGCACCGCTCCGGTCGGCTGGGAGGGAAGGACGCGGACTGCCCTGCTGGGCTTGCTGCAGGGCGCTCCCGTCCTCTGCGCCGCCGCCCCCTATACAGCGGCTGGAGCGGAACAAACAAACAAACAAAAAAAAGCAGCCGTGCCGCCCTACGATTGGGCCGAATGCCGCCTCCTACTAGCTGCCGCCCCAAGCACCAGCTTGCTCGACTAGTGCCTGGAGCCGGCCCTGTCTCTCACACACACACATACTGTGCACACAGTCCTGCCAGTTGATGTTTATAGTTATCAGTCCAGAGTCTGGATCAATCTAGTGGCCAGCCAGATTGGTCGCAGAGGGGAGCAGGGCTCTGTCGGTCGCGATCCAATGCTCCGGGAGTGTGGCAAGACGAACCCCCAAAGTCTTATGGCCAAGCACCCTCTTCTTATACTCCTTTTTCTTTGTTGAAGTCTATGGATTTTGCTGTGTCACTTTGTGACCGGGTTACTTCTTAATTGGTGTATCTTTTGATGTAAACATTCCAATACACCTCCAAGAGAGTCATCCTGTCCTGGTTCCGATTTAATCAGTTGTCCTTAGGGGTGCCAGCCTTCACCTCAGGGTTGTCAATTTGCCCTTCCTCAATCATGGATACGTGTTGATGGTTCTTTGGCATCAACAAATCTTGATAAGTGTCTTCGTTCCTCCCTTCTTGACCATCTGCTTAACAATGGCCTTCCCACCAGGGCCGGCTCTAGGCACCAGCAAAACAAGCTGGTGCTTGGGGCGGCACATTTTTAGGGGCAGCATGGCTGGCGCCAGAATGCCGCCCCTAAAAAGGTGCCCCGGTCGCCCTAGCTCACCTCCGCTCCTGTTGCCATGGCGCGCGAAACAGCTGATTCGCGCGCCGCTACTTGCCCTTCCTCCCAGGCTCTCAAACCTGGGAGGAAGGGGGAGATCCCAAGCGGCCATTTCGCACGCCGCTGCTCCCCCTCCCTCCCAGGCTTGGGCACCTGGGAGGGAGGGGGAGAAGCGGCGCCCGCGCTTCTGCAGTGACCTGGAAGTTGTCCTTACCTCACTTTTATATGCCAGCGTGTTTCTTCACAGCGCCACCTGTTCCTGTTCCCTGCTACATTTTACATGACCTCTGTCATAGTGAGCTGGGTGCTATATTCTGGAAGGACCTTACCTCCTCCTTTTAACTCTGTAGATACTCTGTGTGTTCTGGTGAGGAGAAAGAAATCCCTCCCTGGAGCAATGGATGAACAAGAGGTATCTGGCCCTGACCAGGAGCGGGACAACAAGGAGGGATACAGCAAGGCGGGTGACAGCCTGGGGCTATTTCATACCTAGCCATGACACGCACCAATATGTTTCCTCCTTGGGTGAAGGGAGATTATGGTAGGTGAAAGTGATTATCGCATTAAATAAACGACTGAAAACGATTTTTACTGGGAAGGTTCTAACTGCATCAATAGCAGAGGCCGAGAACGGAAGCAAGTAAACACACATGAGTTGGCGCTCCATCAGTTGGTGTCTTGTGGTACTTTGAGGTACAGACAGAGCAGCCTGTTAATTTTTACACACAAAGCTTTCTGGTTTGTGGGCACAATTTCACAGAACTTTTTTTCAGTGAGTAGTATGTAAGACTTGCCCAAACATTATGTTGAAGATACGCTTTGGCCAGCCCACCGTGATATGGCACATCCCCGTGCCACTTTTCCAGGACCTCTGAGGGGGATCATTGCAGAAAACAGCATGACTGCATACTTCCATGGGCAGACTAAGACCTCTTAAACAGCTCTTTCTTTGTCACTTTGGGCTCATCAAGGAGCATGACTTCCTGAAATAAGTGCAGTTGTCTTGATGAAATACTATCCTTTTTCTATATCAGAATGAACCCCATCCCCTCCCCAAGGCATTGGGTTAAGAAATCCTGATCTACTCTTCATGTAAGGTCTAGCACTCATTATGCTTTAGTAATTTGGAGGCAATCCACATAGTTATGCTGTACAGGGTGGGAAAATCTGAGTAGCTGCGACAGTTATGTCAGGGAAGGCTGCCTCCCTTCCTCTCCACCTAACAGTTCTGTGTTTATCACTAACCTTGATAGTGGGGCTCTCCTCAAGATTCTCCCTAACACCTCCACAGCTGTCTGGTCACTGTCAGAGCCAAGAGGAAGCGCACAGAGAAGGACATGCTCTGTGAGGTTATGCAGGTCTAAAAGTGAAATGCAAGGGCAATGAGGCAGGGGTGTGAACTGCTGCTGAAGGGAGGGAGGACAAAAATCAAAAATAAATGCTGCTGCTGCTGACCCAGCTGCTCAAATGAATTGTTGATCAATTATTGATTAAGAATCTCACTGCATTAGTTCACCCACTCCAAAGCATGGATAAATATGGGGTGTTGGCAGGGATATAGACACCTCATCCCCTTGTGTCAGTTCCTGGTGTTTTCTACTCCCATGGACAACATGTCAGGGAACAAAGAACTTTGATTACACGTACAGTCATCTGTGATGCACTGACATCCAGGCTGCGTGTTGTACTTGTACCTAGTCAAATTATATAGCTAGTAAAGTCAATTATAAGTTATCTTTTTTTTTTGTATGTCTAGCATGCCGTGGTGGTAATAACGTACATACTTGAAAGTTGGTGCAACTTTATTGTGACTTTTTGGTATTGCGGTGCTAGAAAGTAATATAACCAGAAAGGCTTCCATACCTCTTAAAAAAAAAAAAAGGAAAAAAAAAGTCAATGCATGTATATTACAGAAGTGCTAGCCTTTATTGAGTCTAGAAATACACCACCTGTACTATGCTGATTGAAATAACTGTCAATTAGTCCAGTCATTTTCCATACTTCAATAACAAATTCCTTAAAAGTAATGTATATCACAGAAAACACACCTGTTCTATTAATAGTTTCATAGAAACAGGATTAGGCCATTTCCTACTGTCGAAGTAAGCTTTTAAGGCTTCCTTTAACTGAACTGTGTTAGCAATGCAACTGTTAGCTAGTCTATTTTAGATCCAGCCCGTCCACCTCACTCATCCACCCTGGCAATAGGGTCTCTCAGATAGTGCTGCATGCGGTGCATTGCATAAGAACTGAGAATGTTTTACTTGTTGATATGGAGCTTTGGCATGAGACCCCTCCACCTATCCTGTTGTCTTCCAACTCTGCCCACTTCACATTCCTTCTTCAGCTGCACAGGTGAGAGTCAAATCTTTCCTTGTTTCTGTCTAGCTTGCTAGTAGATGATTTCTTAAGCCAGAGAATTAAAGGTAGGCAGTTTCCATAAACTATGATTGGCACAGAAATGTCATTAATTCCAGTTGGATGGAGTGGGGAGTCTGCTTTCAATATGTCAAAAAGCACAGTGTTTCTAAAGCCGTGGTTGTCCTGAATTTCTCTGAACCAGCCAGTGTTTGTCAGTAACGTGTCCCTTCTGACCTACCAAAGCCTGCATAAATTTTGAAGGTACCTTTTTTTTAATATGCTCAGAAGCTGGGAAGGGGGAGCACAGAATGGGGATGCTTTTTTGTCTTGCATACCTCAGTGATGAGTGTCCTTACCATTGATCTTTTTTTGTAACACCAAATTGATTACCCCACTAATTGATAGCAAACTGGTGGTGTAAGATTCCATAGGGCAATCACCACTTGTTTCCCCACTGTAAGGGCAGCTCTCGCCTTGCTGTTTCTGTGCTGGGGGAGTGGGGTGAGCTGAGCATGCAACTCTAGGAATGAACTTCTGTGTCTAAAAGTTCTAGAACCACTGATTGTCCCACCACTCAATAGACAGGCTCAAAACTCCCACTCCACCAAATATGGTTGTTCCATGAATAGCCTCTGCATTTATTTTCCAGTTAGACTCAGTTGAGTCTTTGAATGCTGAGTCTTTGGGAATGTAACACTAGAATGCCTATCCAGAGTGCAGCATGTTTTTGCCAATACAATTCAATGCTATGCTCCAAGAGTGGTGAGGAAATTGAGGCAGGGAATTGCGTATAGGGTTTTATTATTTTTTTGTCCAGATCTGTATACTTATTGTGCTTGCCAACAGAGAGTGGTTTTTGGGAACCCTTGTAAAGTCTGTGTGTCTGTGTTCAACTACTACATATCATTGAAGAGGTGAACTGTGTACCCAGAGTGCCCACAATGTTGAAGCTTTGGGAAAAGGGTGTGTTTCAGTCTGCGGGGTCAGTGCTGGCCTGGGTGCTTAAGACAGCTAGGTCGTCTGGTCCTATTTCTGGGAAGTGGAATTAGGAGCCTGTGCCCTGGAAGTGTACCAGAGAAGCCAAGGGAAAAGGCAGTTGTTGCAGCCTATTCAGGCCAAGGGTAGCTTAAGAGCACAAATCAAGCATATTGGGACCCAAACACAGCAGTCTTGTGAATGTCCAGCAGAGGGAGCTTTATCAGAGCTGTGACTGGATAATCATTGTAATTGCTGTTCATCCATGTGTCCTTTTTGTGTATAATTCTTTTAGTTTTCAGTCTTCTGAAATATCAAACCTTGAGTGTATATATAAAATATAAACAAACTGTCTCTTTCATATAAGAACAAATTTAAACAACAACCCAATATCACTAGAAGTGAAAGTACAGATTCCAATATTTATTTGAAGGTGTCGTATTGTCATCTAGAATCATATTTTTAGTGATATATCTTTATTATGCCTAATTTTATATTTCTTGAGGAACCAAAATTGCCATTCAATGTGCATTTGGGGCTCTTAAAAATGTATGATTGGGCCCTATTTGTTTCTGTAACTAATTAATTGCACTTCCAATTCTCTTTTAAACAGGTACAAATCTGAACTTGAAAGAAGTTAGCAAACATTGATTACAGGAGACTTATCATTTAGGAGTACACCACAGAAGAATTTTGCTGCTCTTTTAACACCAAATCAAAATCACAATGGTAACCCCCCCACCCACCGTGTCTAGTATGCAATTGAATAAAATGTAAATTCCTTTGAAAGTACACGTCACTCCAGAAAGCATAAAAGAAAACAAAAGGTGAATTGTTTGGCTTATAATCTGCCAATGTCTGTAATTTTCCAATATTTGAAAATTAATTCCCATGAGTGAATATGTAGGAATTTAAGTGAGCATGTTTTATGAGTCCGAGAATATGCTTTGTCTTGATTCAGGGGAGGTACAAATGCAGATACTAATATGGACATAACATATGTACATCCTAACTAATTATGTTCTAGAACAAAATATTCAGGTGAAGTTTTCATTAAAAACAATTGAAATTCAGTTTCGCTGGCTGGCAAATCGGGGGCTTGAGGGATTTAGGAGTAAGTGCTCAGAGTTCAAAATGCTTACCAGTGACAATGTACCATCGCACAATTGGCTTGTGTTTAGGGTTGTGAAATTCAGAATCTACAATACAAAACAAAACACACAAATTTCATGGACACTAAAACAAGGTACTGCCATTTGACTTGCATTTGGCTACCTGACTAACTGGAGTTGGAGATCAGTCCTTGTTCTCATTTGAAAGCTGAGATTTCAGATGCTTTCGGAAGATGCAAAACATTCTGGCTATGGTGTTCCTTGAGAAAGTGGCTGCTACAGTTATGAAGGAAGTGGAGAGAAGCAAGATAGGAATCTGAGTGATGTGACTTTAGGCTGAGTTTTCAAATGTGTGGTGAGTCCCATTAGCAAGAAGTTAGGTATCCAACTCCCACTGACTTTTCTTTTTAAGCTCCTTTGAATCTCAATGCCTGATTTTTCAGTCAAGTTACAAACGAATGTTAATGCCAGGGGGACGGTGGGAAAAAATTCTTCATTCAGGCCATATTACAATATACATTTGTACCCCTGGTATTGGTCCCTGAGTCTAGTGATTGCATTTTCATTGTTGCACTGAGTTCCAGATCTCAGGTTTCAGTCCCTGAACTATTCAGTTTTATTGGTTTTAGAACTCCCTTTGAGTCGTTTTCTTAATATATCACTACAGATTAATGAGAGCTGTTGCTTTTATCACCCTTGTCTAATATTAGACATAAGAAATGGAATAGGAAAGATATTATGTATAAAATGAACCAGATTATTAGCAAATATTCATTGTCAATTTGTAGAGTCTAAGTCTGAAGAACTCCAAGAAAAATACAATAAAGAGTTGAAGAAAGAAAAAAACTGGAGGCAGATCTGAGAAATATCCAGATTAAAGTATGGGTATAGAGTATCTCAGCATTATAATCTCATTTAATGTGTGAAATGGAGAAAGGTGCAGTTCTTCAAAATTAGCCATATGATTTTTTAGGGAAACTGGTAAAATTAAATTTGCTCACTGGTCATGCCATTGAGATTAAAGTATAGATTTAAGAAGAGTAAGCAGTGGGTATGGTTAATTTCCTGGCAGCATTTTAGAAAAGTTAGTACTAATTAGAATACACAAAAAGGACTTTTTAAACATATTGTTTTCATGTAAATAATCACACAGTATTGGGGCCCTTAGTGCTTTAGGCAAAAACCCCATTCAAATGTTAGATGTATTGAAAAACCAAGTTCTGTAAGTATCAATAGCAGCTTTTTTGTATTTTTAGAACATAAGACTGGCCCTACTGGATCAGACCAATGATCCATATAGCCCATTATCCTGGCTTCCAGATGGTGCCAGATGCTTCAGAGGGAATGAACAGAACAGGGCAATTTATTGAGTGATCCATCCCCTGTCATCCAGTCCCGGCTTCTGGCAGTCAGAGGTTTAGGGACAGAAAAATATCTGATATTAGAGCCAAAACATGTTTTTGGAGTCCAGGTATTTTATAAAAGGAAGTGCAAATAAATGAGTCTCTTTTTTGTGTGTGGAATGATTTACATGTAGAATTCTTGCTAATGGGATCACCACACATTTGGAGATGAATAGAGCCCATAGTCTAAAATGTACAGAACACAAAGGAGGATCAGAACTAATTTACAGTAAGTCTAGAATGAAGTACAAAAATGAATGTTATGCATGTCAACATCTAGCTTTACAAAACTGATCTGATGGTGAGGAATGTGCAGGGAAGGTACCTCAATATTAATTGATAGGATGCCCAACAAAAAACTTGATCTACTAAATATAAGGAACCACAAGTCAAACTTCTTATCCTTGAGATGCTGGCCAGCTTAGATATATTTGAATTGCAGATAGTACTCTCCCAACGCTCTTCAGCTGCTTGTGATGTTAATCGGTAAAGTATTCCAGTCAGTTGACTGCTGGAGGTATAAAAGCAGACTCATGTGAATCATATAGTACTTTGTGTTGATGGATGATCTGTGTCGCTGACTCTGTTATCAAAAATTGTAACTGACAGCTTGACCAATTGCCCTATCTTATTTCCACCATACAGTAGTGAACTAATTCTCTTATGAATTGTCAGCTGTGTAAAGGTAGATATGCTTTCCCCCCCTCTTTTTAAATAGAAAATAAATCATTCTCATCCTCAAAGTACTAAGAGTCACAGAGAGATTGCTCGGCATCAGGCTTCTTCATTGGTGTTCTCGTGGCAACAAGAAAAGACACCAAGCTGTCCTTCATCCAGCAGTCAAGAAACCCCTTTAAAGAGAAGTTTTACTTTTCCCATTCTCCATGGGAACAAGAGGCAACTCCTAGCCACCGTGGCTTAAGATCAAAGAAGACAGATTTCAACAACAGTTTCTTTGACAATTGCAATAATTCTTCTGTCATCGAGCAATTAAAAACACAGAACCAAGGTATCTTGCAAGTGTAGTTGACTTTAAATCTATTTTGTAAATAAGAACATCTTATTTTTTTAAAGATAATTAAAACCCTCTGTGTTTAAGGAAACAGAGGGTCCTGTGGCACCTTTAAGACTAACAGAAGTATAGGGAGCATAAGCTTTCGTGGGTAAGAACCTCACTTCTTCAGATGCAAGTGTTTAAGGACTTCACCGAAGACTGTTTTATATATAAAATAGGGGTAAAATACCTACTCAATTTGTAAGATGTTTTGAGATCTCTGGGTAAAAAACACTATGTACATGTTTATTAATTATTTTATTGATTTATAAAGTTTTTCCAGTATGAAAAAATTAACGGAGCTAAGAAACTGACTTGTTTTATTGTGTTTTTGAATTTAATTCTTTGGAAGATTCTGTAGAGTAATCTGTTCTATCAAGAACTCATTTTTCATGGGGATCCTTGCCTGGTTAAACTAAAACCATAGTAGAATGAGCATCTGGAGCTTCTTCAACTGAGAAGTCTTTCCCCCCACGATCCCCCCTGCGGCTACCCTAGAGAGCTTAAGCTTAAGCTCTCTAGTGTAGCCACTCTAAGCCGATGGGATAGAGATCTCCCACTGGCTTAATTACTCCGGGCCCCGCAAGCGGTGGTAGCTATGTCTCCTGCCGACACAGTGCTGTCCACACTGACGCTTAACTCTGTGTAAGTTATGTTGCTCAGGTGGGTGACTAATTCACACGACTGAGCAACACAACTTATGTCGACTTAAGCTGTAGTGTAGCCATAGTGTCAGTGCAGCTGTGCAGAATATTCCCTTGGAAGTCTTTGTAAACATTTAATAAACACTATAGGATGAACCTTATCTTCAGCAGATAAGGTGACCGGTGACTTAAGGCCATTTCATGTCTTCTGCTCTGCCATCTGTCTTTGGTCTTCAGATTTTCTGTCAGTAAATTTTGTTACATTGTTGGGACAGTGTCTGTATCCTACATTTTTTTTTTCAGTGACTGGATGGGTCTCCTTTCTTAGATTTCTACTTTAATCCAATTAAGCCCAAATCGTTGGCAAATGGTCTTCGGAAAAGATAATTTTTTAAATGGTAATGCTGTTCTGCAGGATAGTCGTCTCAATTCAAACACTCACCCTTTGCTTACCGTTAGTTTAAATGGGAAGAGTTTTCATTCAAGGCTTAGTTTATATGCACGGTCACATCGTAAAGTTAATTGCAAACCTAAGATGAAGTTTCAGCTTTGGAAGCATGAAGGTTGTTTTTTTGTTGTTGTTTGATTGGGGGGGGGTGATGGGTGGGGGAGGAGGAAGGGGATGGGGCAGGGTGAAGGGTCAATGACCGAAAAAAGGAAAATTCTCAACTGCTGTTGGCTGCCATCTGTTTGTTTGCAGATAGAGTACCAGTGGAATAGGTCTTCAAAAAAGAATGATCAGATCATTTATTTCACATGCTAATAATCTGAAATTGATGATTACTGTTCTTCATGTGCAAAATTTCATTGA
>NW_027053503.1:0-29000 GCF_011386835.1 Chrysemys picta bellii
CCGTTCAATACGCATATTACCCTGCTGTGACATACCGGGGGGGGGACCCCCTCGGGGATGGGGGGGCTGTCACACAGCTGGGCAATTTAACCCGGCTGGGCCGGGGTGACTGTCTCCCTGGAGCTGGGGTCTCAGCCCAGGTGTCTCTCTGCCCTTCCCCCAAGTCGCCCCCGGGCAAGGTGGGAGCGCCCCACGTTGCGTTCCAGCCCCACATTCACACCCACAAGTGCTGGTGGGTTCCAATCCCAGCTGAACACGCCCACCCGGCCCTAGTGGGGCCCAGCGCTGCCCCACAGACCCTCTGGCTCTCCGAGCCCGCTCTTACCCATCACCGCAGCACGTCTGACTCAGGCTGAACACTGCTCCTCTGTGCAGTGAGGCTGGCACTTCTCGCTCCTGCCGTATGAGGGGCAGGTGCTGCTACCGACTGCTCCCCCTAACCCCCGCCCTGCTGCGTTCTGGGAATGCTGCCCTGCTGTGGAGCTCTCAGGTGTCTTGAACTGGAATTTGTTTGGAGAGAAACTGCTAAGGAGCCTTATCAGCCCCGAGCAGAGAGTACCTGGGAGCCTGCATCTCCTGTTTGTCAGCTATCGTTCACTTGGCAGCTTGAACTCCGATTTCTAACACAGCATTTTGCTCTGGCCTATTGTGGTTCTCATGTCCGGGGGCGCCTTGGCCCCTGGTATCAGGAGCGGTGCTAAGGAGGCTGCTTTTCAAAGGTCCTTAAGTAGGGTTGTCAACTTTCTACTTGCACAAAACCAAACACCCTTGACCCAACCCCTTTCATGCCCTTCCCCAAGGCCCCACCCCCACTCACTCCAGCCCAGCCCAGCTCCCTCAGTCACTCGCTCTCACACCCTCACTCACTTTCACTGGGCTGGGGCTGGGGGTTGGAGTGCAGGGAGGGGTGAGGGCTCCGGTGGGGATGTGGGCTCTGGGACTGGGCTGGAGATTAGAGGTTTGGGGTGCCAGAGGGGGATCCGGGCTGGGGCAGAGGGTTGGGGTGCGGACTCTAGGAGGGAGTTTGATGGGGAGAGGGCAGTGATACAGAGCGATCTGGCTCATTCAGCCAGCTGGACCCATTCAAAGAAAACAAGTTTGAGCAGAGCCCAATGCAAGGTCCTATGCGTGGCAACAAGGCATGCCGGCCACACCTCCAGAATGGGGACGTGTATCCAGGAAAGCAGTGACTCTGAAATGGATTTAGGGGCCAGAGTGGAAAAGCCACTCAACATGAGCTCCCAGTGTGATGCTGTGGTGAACAGGGCTAAAGCCATCATTAGACGTAGGAGCAGAGCCGTGAGTAGGATAGGGAGGTGACATAGCAGCAGTGAGACTGCTATTGGAATACTGCTTCCAGTGTTGGTGTCCTCCTTTGAAAAAGATGGTCCTAGAAATTGGAGCTGGGGCAGCAAAGAGCCACCAAATGTTCTGAGGGCTGGAGAAAAATGCCTTCTAGTGAGCTATTGAAAGAGCTCAACCTGTTTAGCTTATCAAAAGAAGATTGAAAGGTGACTTCACTGAAGTGTTGAAGTGCCTTAATGGAGAGAAAATATTGGGTATTAAATCTTTAATCGAGCAGAGAAAGGCAGAACAAGACCCAATGGCTGGTAGGTGAAAAGAGACAAATTCCTATGACAAATAAGGCACAAATATTCAACAGCGAGGATGATTGACCACAGGAAGAAGCTACCATGGAAAGTGGTGGATTCTCCATCTCTTGATGTCATTAATAAAGACTAGATGCCTTTCCGGAATGTGTTTGCCCCAAAAGTAGCTATTGTGGTAGACAGGAGGCCTGTGATATGCAGGGGGTCAGATTAGATGCTCTAACTGTCTCTTCTGCCCATAAAGTCTACTCATTTCTGAGAAACCGAGTGTAGCATTGGGAGCAGCTTGTGATGTTTTACTGTCTAGCCGGCTTGCTTCCTAGAATGAACACTCATTGAGCGGGGTGATCCACAGAGAGTAGCTCAAACCTCCAAAGTGTCTGCCCTGTGGCAGGACATTAGCACTGCAGGGGAGGGGTGGGTGTGGCAGTGACATCACAAAGGCCTTTTGCAGGATTTCAGCCTATTGGCCAAGGGTGTAGGGGAGGTGGTGACCTCACAGAGGGATGCTGACATCAGCCAGGCAGGACAGGGGCGCAGGGCCAGGGAAACCTCAGAGACCCCTGTGGCTTTGCTTCAGCAAGTCTCCTTCTCGAGATCTCTCTTTGAGGTCTGAGAGAGTATTATGGGTCACGTACGTGAGCACCAGGAGGAACCTCTTTTGAGTTTTCTCCTTTCTTTTTACTGATTTCACTAGAAAACTGACGTCCCTGTTTAGAAGGTAAGAGCCTCTGAGAGGTTTGGAACCAGTTCAGTCTGATGCATCTGGCGCCATCTGAATTTTAGGCATGGAAAACACTAGCTTAAGGTGGCCAAATTTTATTCCCCACCTGGGATTTTGTCCCTTAGAATCTCTGGGGACATTAAGGTTTGTCCTTTTTCTTTTACCTTTTCCTCCATCCCTCCCTCCTTTCTCTTCATCTCTTACTTCTTTTGTCTGTTCCCCTGTTCCCCTCCCACCACCAGGAGGGGTGTGTGTGTGTCGTGGGGGTTGCTCTACAACTCCCATTGTGGGAGGTCCACCGAAAAATGTGGGGCTGAAATAGTGCTCAGACAGTGATCCCCAGCTGTGACCTGGGCCATCCTTTGGGCTCTCTGGTGAGAACCCTCATCCTCCCGCCCCTCGGTCTCTACCCTGATTGGCTGAGCAGGGCGTTATTGACAGGGAGGAGACTCAGGTCCCTGTTGTTTTCTTTTAAGACCAAGTAAATAGTCATAACCAGTCATATGTTCGACAAATTTTGCTGCTTCTCTGCAGTTCATTATTTTCTCTACCATTCCAGTTCTCTTAAAATACTTGCTGAATAATTACTATGAACTCTTGCTGGTCTGGAACTCACTTGAGAGCACTTTATTCAGGTCATTCAATGTCTGAAATTCAAGATCCGATGGTTAGTTTGAAAATCAGGGCTCTTGGGTCCTATTCCCAACTCTGCCACGGACTGGCTGTGTGACCTAAGAGAAGTCAATTCTCCTTTCTCAGCCTTAGCTTCTCCCTCTTTCAAGTAGGGATAACAATCCGCTCCTACCTACCTCCCGACAGGTGGAGGATGGGGATCTATTGGAGAGCGTCACTAGGAGCAGTGCATAAGATGAGGTGTCCTATCATGTTTACTCAGATCAGATTATGACATAATAGAATGGCTGAAATAGTCTATTTTATTTGTATTTTATTATGTCGCAATTGTTAAGAGCAGCAACTACTTAGCTCAGACTGAAACATCTTATCTAATTTTTGAGATCTAAGTGTCTCCTCTTTGTATGCGACGAGACAAACACGTACTCCTGTTCTTTTTGTGACACAGAAGATGCTTTTGTTTTGCAACAAAATATTTTTGCAAAGAATTTTCATGCCACTTGATATGATTTCAAGAAAGAAACTGGTTTAGTTTGAATGGGATTTTCGGACAGAAACGGTTTCAATGAAATTTCCCCACCATCTCGATTCCTGGGCTCTATCCCTGTCTTTGGGGGGTTTGCTGTCTGTTAGAACAGGAGTCTGATTTGGATAGGGATAGAGACCTCTTTAATGTTTTTAATGAAGTAAATACTAATGGCAATTGTGTGATCATGGGAGACTTTAACTTCCCAGATATAGACTGGAGGACAAGTGCTAGTAATATAATAGGGCTCAGATTTTCCTAGATGTGATAGCTGATGGATTCCTTCACCAAGTAGTTGAAGAACCAACAAGAGGGGATGCCATTTTAGATTTGGTGTGGGTAGTGAGGATCTCTTAGAAGAAATGGTTGTAGGGGACAGCCTTGGTTTGAGCGATCATGAGCTAATTCAGTTTAAACTAAATGGAAGGGTAAACAAAAATAGATCTGTGACTAGGGTTTTTGATTTCAAAAGGGCTAACTTTAAAAAATTAAGGAAATTAGATAGGGAAGTGGATTGGACTGAAGGACTTGTGGATCTAAAGGCGGAGAAGGCCTGGAATTACTTCAAGTCAAAGTTGCAGAAACTATCAGAAGCCTGCATCCCAAGAAAGGGGGGGAAATTCATAGGCAGGAGTTGTAGACCAAGTTGGATGAGCAAGCATTTCAGAGAGATGATTAAGAAAAAGCAGAAAGCCTACAAGGAGTGGAAGATGGGCGGGGAGGGATAGCTCAGTGGTTTGAGCACTGGCCTGCTAAACCCAGGGTGGTTGTGAGTTCAATCCTTGAGGGGGCCACTTAGGGATCTGGGGCAAAATCAGTACTTGGTCCTGCTAGTGAAGGCAGGGGGCTGGACTCGATGACCTTTCAAAGGTCCCTTCCAGTTCTAGGAGATAGGATATCTCCATTAATTTAAATTTAAATTTAAATTTAAAAATGGGCGTGATCAGCAAGGAAAGCTACCTTACTGAGGTCAGAACATGTAGGGATAAAGTGAGAAAGGCCGAAAGCCATGTAGAGTTGGACCTTGCAAAGGGAATTCAAACCAATAGTAAAAGGTTTTATAGCCATATCAATCAGAAGAAAATAAAGAAAGAAGAAGTGGGACCACTAAACACTGAGGATGGAGTGGAGGTTAAGGATAATCTAGGCATGGCCCAATGTCTAAACAAATACTTTGCCTCAGTCTTTCAGAGGCTAATGAGGAGCTTAGGGATAATGGTAGGATGACAAATGGGAATGAGGATATGGAGGTAGATATTACCACATCTGAGTTAGAAGTCAAACTCGAACAGCTTAATGGGACTAAATCGGGGGGCCCAGATAATCTTCATCCAAGAATATTAAAAGAACCGGCACATGAAATTGCAAACCCATTAGCAAGAATTTTTAATGAATCTGTAAACTCAGGGGTTGTACCGTATGACTGGAGAATTGCTAACATAGTTCCTAGCTTTAAGAAAGGGAAAAAACGTGATCCGGGTAACTACAGGCCTGTTAGTTTGACATCTGTAGTATGCAAGGTCTCAGAAAATGTTTTGAAGGAGAAAGTAGTTAAGGACATTGAGGTCAATGGTAATTGGGACAAAATACAACATGGCTTTACAAAAGGTAGATCGTGCCAAACCAACCTGATCTCCTTCTTTGAGAAGGTAACAGATTTTTTAGACAAAGGAAATGCAGTGGATCTAATTTACCTCGATTTCAGTAAGGCATTTGATACGGTTCCACATGGGGAATTATTAGCTAAATTGGAAAAGATGAGGATCAATATGAAAATTGAAAGGTGGATAAGGAACTGGTTAAAGGGGAGACTACAACGGGTCATACTGAAAGGTGAACTGTCAGGCTGGAGGGAGGTTACTAGTGGAGTTCTTATATTATGGGAACAAGTAAATAACTTTTCCTTATTCACTTTCTCCACATCACTCATGATTTCATATACCTCTATCATATCCCCCCATAGTCTCCTCTTTTCCAAGCTGAAAAGTCCTAGCCTCTTTAATCTCTCCTCATATGGGACCCCTTCCAAACCTCTAATCATTTTAATTGCCCTTCTCTGAACCTTTTCTAATGCCAGTATATCTTTTTTGAGATGAGGAGACCACATCTGTACACAGTATTCAAGATGTGGGTGTACCATGGATTTATATAAGGGCAATAAGATATTCTCCGTCTCATTCTCTATCCCCCTTTTAATGATTCCTAACATCCTGTTTGCTTTTTTGACTGCCGCTGCACACTGCGTGGAAGTCTTCAGAGAACTATCCACGATGACTCCAAGATCTTTTTCCTGATTCGTTGTAGCTAAATTAGCCCCCATCATATTGTATGTATAGTTGGGGTTATTTTTCCCAATGTGCATTACTTTACGTTGTCCACATTAAATTTCATTTGCCATTTTGTTGCCCAATCACTTAGTTTTGTGAGATCTTTTTGAAGTTCTTCACAGTCTGCTTTGGTCTTAACTATCTTGAGCACTTTAGTATCATCTGCAAACTTTGCCACCTCACTTTTTACCCCTTTCTCCAGATCATTTATGAATAAGTTGAATAGCATTGGTCCTAGGACTGACCCTTGGGGAACACCACTAGTTACCCCTCTCCATTCTGAAAATTTACCATTTATTCCTTCCCTTTGTTCCCTTTCTTTTAACCAGTTCTCAATTCATGAAAGGATCTTCCCTCTTATCCCATGACAACTTAATTTACATAAGACCCTTTGGTGAGGGACCTTGTCAAATGCTTTCTGGAAATCTAAGTACACTATATCCACTGGATCCCCCTTGTCCACATGTTTGTTGACCCCTTCAAAGAACTCTAATAGATTAGTAAGACACGATTTCCCTTTACCTAAACTATGTTGACTTTTGCCCAACAATTTATGTTCTTCTATGTGTCTGACAATTTTATTCTTTACAATTGTTTCAACTAATTTGCCCGGTACTGACATTAGACTTACTGGTCCGTAATTGCCGAGATCACCAATAGTGCCCTTTTTAAATATTGGTGTTACATTAGCTATCTTCCAGTCATGGATACAGAAGCTGATTTAAAGGACAAGTTACAAACAATAATTAGTAGTTCCGCAATTTCACATCTGAGTTCTTTCAGAACTCTTGGGTGAATGCCATCTGGTCCCAGTGACTTATCAGTTAATTCCAAAACCTCCTCTAGTAACACCGCAATCTGTGACAATTCATGAGATTTGTCACCTACAAATACTGGCTGAGGTTTGGGAATGGCTGGAAGGTGAAAAGAGACAAATTCCTATGACAAATAAGGCACAAATATTCAACAGCGAGGATGATTGACCTCAGGAAGAAGCTACCAAGAAAAGTGGTGGATTCTCCGTCTCTTGATGTCATTTAATAAAGACTAGATGCCTTTCTGGAATGTGTTTACCCCAACAGTAGCTATTGTGGTAGACAGGAGGCCTGTGATATGCAGGGGGTCAGATTAGATGCTCTAACTGTCTCTTCTGCCCATAAAGTCTACTCATTTCTGAGAAACCGAGTGTAGTATTGGGAGCAGCTTGTGATGTTTTACTGTCTAGCCGGCTTGCTTCCTAGAATGAACACTCATGGAGCGGGGTGATCCACAGGGAGTAGCTCAAACCTCCAAAGTGTCTGGCCTGTGGCAGAACATTAGCACTGCAGGGGAGGGGTGGGTGTGGCAGTGACATCACAAAGGCCTTTTGCAGGATTTCAGCCTATTGGTCAAAGGTGCTGGGGAGGTGGTGACCTCACAGAGAGATGCTGACATCAACCAGGCAGGACAGGGGCGCAGGGCCAGGGAAACCTCAGAGTCCCCTGTAGCTTTGCTTCAGCAAGTCTCCTTCTCGAGGTCTCTCTCTTTGAGGACTGAGAGAGTATTTAGGTTCACGTATATGAGCGCCAGGAGGAACCTCTTTTGAGTTTTCTCTTTTGTTTTTCCTGATTTTACTAGAAAACAGACATCCCTGTTTAGAAGGTAAGAGCCTCTGAGAGGTTTGGAACCTGTTCAGTCTGATGCATCTGGCGCCAGCTGAATTCTAAGCATGGAAAACACTAGCTTAAGGTGGTCGAATTTTATTCCCCACCTGGGATTTTGTCCCTTAGAATCACTGGGGACATTAGGGTTTGTCCTTTTTGTTTTACCTTTTCCTCCATCCCTCCCTCCTTTCTCTTCATCTCTTACATCTTCTGTCCTTTCCTCTGTTCCCCTCCCACCACCAAGAGGACTCTGTGTGTGTGTCGTGGGGGGTGCTCTGCAATGGGAACAGGGACAATTCTCCAACTTTGGGCAGTTGAGAGCCTCGGTGAGATAAGGGGCGTTAAAGCCCTTTGTGAAGGAGAAAGGGGAGTTTCACGGTGTTGAGCACCAAGGAATTCTAAACTTTGCTAAAACATCTAGTCTGCAGAAACCAGAAATGGTCGGGGCCACATTGTAACCATTGTCTTTTTTAAAGCCCATTGAGGGATGTGAGTCCCACCTTTTTAGGTATCTGGGGTGCTGGGAGGAGAGAAGAGGTGCCTGTCTCCATTTTATGGCCTCAACAAACTAAGTGCTGTGCCCCAGTTCTCGTCAGAGATCCCTGAAAAAGAACGTCTTCCCATCCATTAACATACCTGGAAAGATACTGGAACTCCTTATTAAACAATCAGTTTGTCAGCACCTACAGGACAATTTGGTTCTTAGGACTAGTGAGCATGGACTTGTCAAGAACAAATCATTCCAAACCAATCCTAGCTCCTTCTTTGGCAGGGTTACGGGCCTAGTGGAGGTGGGTAAACAGTAGATGTGATCCATCTTGGTGTTAATAAGGACATTCTCACAAACAAACTAGGGAGATGTGGTCTAGATGCAATTAGCATAATATGTGTGCACAGATGCTTGCAAGCCCATACTCCAACAGCCCAGAACCAAACAGCAGGAAGCAGATCATGCAATGAACTCCTGCCAGTGCGTGTAGATTGCATTACATGCACCCCTATGGTGGGAGGAGGAGCTGCTCTGGCTGGGGCAGGGATGGGGAGGGACCAAACAGGCTGGTTAGTCAGAGGCTGCCTTGACCCCAGACTCACGCCCGCTCCCCGCTCGGTTCCAGGATGGCCAGGCTCCTGAGGATGTTCAGGAAGAAGGCTCTGCAGGTGGCCCCAGAGCCTGAGGGAAGCAGCTGCCATCTTCCCCAGGAGCACAGCGGCTCCTCCGTCCCCACTGGCGGGGAAGGAGCTCCCGGCCCGGCCAGGAGGTGGGAGTGCCCAGCCTTCTGGCGGAGAAAACCCGCTCCCAGCGCAGGCGCCGAGGTGGGAGAGGCCAGGTCGAAATGGAGCTGGGCCAGGCTGCGGCTGGGCAGGCAGGACCCAGCGCAGGAGGGGAGCCGGGCAGGGTGACTCTGGGGCATGTTGTGTGGGCAGCAGCGGCCCCAGGAGCCCAGCCCTGATTCCCAGCAGGAGGCATCGCCCTGCCCGGTCACTGAGGACCTTCCAGCCTCCCCAGGGCAGGAGGTGGAGGATCCCTGTCCCACCACCAGCAGCTCGGCCCGCTCCCCATGGGACAGCAGCAGTGCCTGGGACTCGGGCAGCAGCGAGGCCGATGGGCGCCGCTGCTTTGTTCTAGGTGAGGAGTCAGGCTGGGCTCAGAGAGAGATGAGGGCGGGGCTGTGAACACCCTGGGCCCAGGCCCTTGATCAGTGCTATGGGGGCGGGTCCCCAGCCCAGGGGTCTGGCTTGAGCCACATGAACCCCACTAACACTAGATGCTGCCACTTTGGTCCTTGGTGCTCCAGTTGGGGGGAGGCACCTCCCAGGGAGTCCAGGACAGCGTGGGGGGGTCTCTTTGCTATGGGCTCCTGAAGGAGTTGGGGGCTGAAGGCATCACTGAGAGGGGGGAGTGTGGGGCCCGATCTGCCCTGGGTCCCGGAGGTGGGAAGGGGACACATTGCCCCATCGTGCCCCTGTCCTTCCCGCAAGTGGCAGCAGGCATCACCCTGTCCCCTTCTCTCCCTGGTGCAGGGACCGCCAGGGACTCAGGGGACGAGGAGGAGGAATGGGTGGACGTGGCCACAGAGGAGGCTGCTCTCAATAACAGCCGAGAGCAGCTCCAAGGCGGAGAAAAGGTACAAACGTACCCCAGCTGTACTGGAACCGAGACTGTCCTGCCCCTTCCCAGCACCTGACCCCCTGCAGAGGGTCTTGTCCCTGATGATCCACCAGCCCTAATGGGGACCTTTCTCCTCCATGATCTGGGACCCCAGAGGTGGGGGTGTCTGTCACACACCAGCCGGGTCTCCTCCCCCCACAGGCACTGTCCCAGTTCCTGACCCTGCTTGTGGTGGAGTGGTGGGTGATTTGGACAATGGGCGGGTCCCCACTATCCCCCATTCAGGCCTGAGTCCTGCAGCTGCTGTGTGGGGGCAGGGAGGTCCCTGGCTAACTGTCTCTCTCTCCCCTAACCCCACTCCTGGTGGGTGCAGGAGGAGGCCCAGCAGCTTGTGTTCCTGCATGCCATCCACCCCGCGTCTCGCTGCACAGCAGAGAGGGCAGGACACAGTGGAGCCGCACTGCTGCAAGGCGGCTGTGGCGGAGAGGATTGTGGTGAGCGAGACACGGTGCCCAGCAGCTGGAGGAAAGACAGAGACCTGGGAGGGGCAGGGGTCTCCCCAGGCCAATGGATGGGGGATTGTTGGTGCTGGAGGGGCAGCAGAGGGCAGGGATTGCTGGGGCTGAAGACTGGGGAGAAGAGACGGGAGAAACTCGGAGAGTGGTCACTATTGGGCAGGAATCGGAGGAGCGGGGGGCAGGTGGGGGGATCCTGCTGGCTGTGTGGGGCCCTGGCTGTGTAATCTCCTCACTGAGAAGTGTCAGTGTGGCCCGAATCTCACACGCTCCTTTGTCTCCGTTGGGTCTCACAGGAGCTCATTGAGGAGCTGCCTGATAACTCTCCACCCGGCGCCGTCCTCGCTAACTCCCTGATTGCTGTGGGCAACCTCAGGCACCGAGACCCTCCGGCCCGGTTCCCCTAACCCCAGTGCTGCTCAGGCCCAGGGCTGGGAGTCACTGCCCCTCCCACTCCCAGGTCACCGCCCAAGGGTGGCTCCTCTGGCAGAGGTGGGGGGAAGGTTCACTCTCTCCTGGCTGGGCTGTTCTTTTCACTCCAGTAACATTGCAACGGCTTTGGGGAGAGGCTCACACCCAGGATCAGATACAGGAGGGGCAGCAGGGTCCAGGGAACAGGTGCTATTCCTGCCCTGCCACTGTCTGTCTGAGAAACCTTGGCCTTGTCATTCCCTGGCTCGGTGCCTCAGTTTCCATTCTCGCCAGCCTGTGCCTATTTCCCTGCAGTTTCACCTGCATGTTGGTGCCAGTCCCATGCCCGCACTGCACAGTCTAATGCCGGCTCCTCTCTCTTGCCAGCACCATGACACCTGCCCTGGAGCCAGAGCTGGAGACCCACCTCCTCCGAGCTGCCCTGCACGCCGTCTTCACCCTGGGCATGGAGAAGGACACCACCCAAGTGCAGGTAGATCAGCTAAAGTCATGGATTGAAGAGCCAGCTGTCATCCTGCCATGAATCCTGGCTAATTGCCTGCAGTGGGATGTGAATGAGAGAGGCCAGGATATGTGTTTGGGGGTCTCACCAGTGCTTCCCAGAGACCCCACTTCCCATCCTGTGGCAGGTGTAGCCCCAGTTTCCCTAACTCTGACCCATGGCTCTCCCTTGCTTTCAGGATCTGCCTAGGGTCTTGCCAGACCTCCTGGACGCCATGCTGGGGAACCTGCTGGCAGAGTCCCCAGACACCGACAGGCTCCAGTACATCTTGGAGGTGAGCCCGATGAGAGGGGTGGGGGCAATTTTACCTTCACTCTTAGATCCATTTTCCAGTCTGTCCTCCTAGCTGAGCCCCCAGTGGGCATCCTTGGTCAGGGCAGTCAGTGCAATGCAGTGTCAGGCCCTTCCTCCTTAAAGGACAGAGGAAGGAGCTGGGACTTCAAGCCAGAGTTCTGCCTGGTTGTGTTGAGCACTAACCACAGGGCCCCTGGCTGGCTTGGGGAGTGAGAGTCTGAACCCCTCCTGGGAGATCCAGAAGAGGGTCCTCAGAGAAGAGTCACAGGCTCCTTCCTAGAGAAACAGGAGGGCCCCAGAGAATCAGCCCGTCTCTCCGACGGGCCCTGAGATTTCTGAGGGGATTGTTCAGGAATCAGGAGTGCAGGGAGGATGGGACCAGCCCCGACACTGAACATTGTTCCAGTCTAGAGAGACAATGACAAGTTGTGACCTGCAGGATTCAAGAATCGTCCTGCGGGCAACAATCCCCTTCCAAAGCTCTGCAATCAATGAATCAGATATTCCACCCTGCGCACAATGTCTCAGCCCCCTGGGGATGGGTGTGTGTCTGTGCCCATTGATCCTGATCTGCCTCCTTTCCCCACAGCACATTAACTACTGGATCGTGTCCAGGGTGCCGCGAGAGAGAGCCAGGGCCGTTAAGAGCAGCACGGCCCTGCTCAGATTCACCATCACCCTCCCTGAGTTTGACATAAGTGACCTCTGACCCCAGCTTCCTGACTCCAGGCGTAGGTGATCTGGCTCCCACGGGCTGTAGGATCTGCTGCTGCAGGGGCTGTGGGTTAGGAGTGTTCCTCTTGGGGAGGCAGAGTCAGAGCAGAGAGTGAGCCTGGCTTGAGTCAAGTTCTTCTTGTCCTAGTTAAGTGGTGACTCTGGGCTTTTAAGGGGACTGTGCTCCAGGTTCATGCCTCCCTGTCATCCTGGAGCAGCTGGGGAAGCAAGTCCTCATGGAGGGCCCTGCCCACAGCCCTGTGCTCCAGGCTTCCTTGGGGGCTGACCCCGGCTGGAGGATGAGTCTCTCTATCTCTTTCTGTGTTCCACACCACGCCCTGCAATTCTGTTGGGCCGGGCACGCAGCGAGGACTCTGCCCACTGTGCAGCCACCAATGGGATTGGAAGGACACAAGCCCTGCAACCAGAAGGACAAATGTGTGTGTGTCTCTCTCCCTGTCACCTACTCCCTCCTGGGGGAAACCCAGCAGCTGATGGGGGACAAGGTGAGCAGCTGCATTAGACTCAGGAGATTGGGGCGGGGCCCAGGCCTCATTCCCATCCTGTGGCCATTCGCTGGCATGGCACAAGTTGCCTGGTGGGGAATGAAAGGGAGAGCAGGTGCTCCTGGGAAGGGAGATGAATTCACCTCCATGAGCAGGAGCGAGCCAGCTTGTCCCCGGAGCAGCTCCACCCAGCTCTTTAGCCAGGCTAATTAATGGCAAGCTTTGCCTCATCCCAGACTTATGTTCTTAGGACAGGGTGCTATTGCTCTTGGGAAGGGCAGGAGAGTCCCCCAAGTGCCCTCTGCGAGACTCTCCTGTCCCACAGGGCCGCACCCAATTCCTAGTGGTCTGGTGTCTGTGTCACCCGAGCCACCACCCAGAGTTGCTCCCATCACTGGCAGCCTGGGAGGCCAAGGACTGATGGGTGATGGCGTCTGACCAGGCAGGGCTGAGGCACATGGGAAGGGGACGCTTGTCCTGCTGCTGGGAAGGCTGGACCCGTTCTGGAGAGAACAGGAGGATTCAGTCAGCAGTAGGGTTACCATGTCTAATAAATAAAAAAAGAGGACCCTCCACGGGCCCTGGCCCCGCCCATTTCCCCTCCCCTAGCCCCGCCCCAACGCCACCCTTTCCCCCGCCCTAACTCCGCCCCCTCCTCCCTCCCACTCCCAGTCATGGGGAAAGGGCTGCCCCAGCGCTACCGGCTTCACGGTTTGCCGGGCAGCCCCCAGACCCTGCGCCCCCGGCCGGCGCTTCCCCCGAGCCGCCGGAGCAGAGCAGCTGGAACCGGGAAGGGAAGTGCCTGGCCCGTGGCTCGGGGTCCGGAGGCAGCGGGGGCTGCCCGAAGCCGGTAGCACTGGCTCGGGCAGCTCGGCTCTTAAAGTCTGAGAGGGGAGGAGCGGAGCAGCTCAGCTGGAGCCCGGGAAGGGAAGTGCCTGGTCGGCGGCTCGGGGTCCGGAGGCGGGGGGGGCTGCCCAAAGCCAGTAGCGCTGGCTCGGGCAGCTCGGCTCTTAAAGTCTGAGAGGGAAGGAGCGGAGCAGAGCAGCCGCGGGAGGGGAAGTGCCCGGCCGGCATTTTCCCGGACATGTTTGGCTTTTCAGCAATTCCCCCCGGACGGGGGTTTGATTGCCGAAAAGCAGGACATGTCCGGGAAAAACCGGACGTATGGTAACCCTAGTCAGCAGGGGCTGCTGATCCGTCCCATTCACCAGGGCTGCCATCCTGCGGCTTCAGCATTAGTGGCTGGGGTGACTTGGGGAAAGGTCTCAACCTCCCCACATCCCACTTCACTGCTGCCAGAATCCCTCCTGTCCCCCCCCGCTACAGTCCCCTCCCTACCCAACCTGGGTGGGGGTGGTGGAGAGGGGTCTGAGAACTTGAGCTGTGGATTGGAGGTGGAACAGCTGTCAGGGGCACTGAGGGGGACGTGGCAGGAGCTCCCCATACAAGGAGGGGGGTTGCCACTGGAGGTCACTAGGAAGGACAACAAGATTCCATCCTGGGGGTCAGGAGGGGAAATCCATCCCTCAGAGGTGGGCAGGGGCTGGGTGGAAATGCTGCTGGTTCCAGGGGCCGTTAATCCCCCCTGATTCCTCGGAGGCGTCTGAGTCTCAGACAGGTTCTTGTTCCCTTGCAGCAGGAGGACGTCACGGCCAATGTGATGCGCCAGCTCAAACCAAGGCTGTCCCCTACAACCATTTCTTCTAAGAGATCCTCACTACTCACCAAAACCAAATCTAAAATGGCATCCCCTCGTGTTGGTTCAGCAACTACTTGGTGAAGGAATCCATCAGCTATCACATCTAGGAAAATCTGAGCCCTATTATATTAATAGCACTTGTCCTCCAGTCTATATCTGTTAAAGTCTCCCATGATCACACAATTCCCATTAGTATTTACTTCATTAAAAACATTAAAGAGGTCTCTATCCCTATCCAAATCAGACTCCTGTTCTAACAGACAGCAACCCCCCCGCCCCCCGAAAGGCAGAGATAGAGCCCAGGAATCGAGATGGTGGGGAAATTTCATTGAAACCATTTCTGACCGAAAATCCTATTCAAACTAAACCAGTTTGTTTCTTGAAATCATAACAAGTGGCAATGAAAATTCTTTGTCACAATGTGTTAAATTGTCTCATCGCACTCAAAGAGGAGACACTTAGATCTCAAAAATTAGATAAGCTGCTTCAGTCTGAGCTAAGTAGTTGCTGCTCTTAACAATTGCAAAATAATACAATACAAATAAAATAAACTATTTCAGCCATTCTATTATGTCCTAATCTGATCTGAGTAAACATGATAGGACACCTCATCTTATGCACTGCTCCTAGTGACACTCTCCAATAGACCCAGCAGTCCTTATTTCCAGGCCCCTTCACTAACCACTGCTGCACACTCCCTCCCACAGCTGGCAATTACAACCAGGCACTCATGTCCGGTCCCTCTGCTTTGAGAGGGAGTGTACTCCACTGGAGTGATTGGAGCAGGGAACTGGGAGTCAGGACTCCTGGGTTCCATTGCTGGTTTCCTATTGACCTGTGGGACTTGGGGTAAGTTGCTGCCCCCTCTAGGCTCTGTCCCCAGCAGTCAAATGGGGATTTCATACTTTCCCACTATTGGAAAGTGCTGGGAGAATCCCCCAGCAAAAGCTGCTCTGACAGTGCTAAGCAGCATCTGTTTGCTTGTGAGAATGTCCTATGGGACTGTGTCAAAAGCCTTATTAACACCAAGATAGATCACATCTACTGTTTACCCACCTCCACTAGGCCCCTAACCCTGCCAAAGAAGGAGCTAGGATTGGTCTGGAATGATTTGTTCTTGACAAGTCCATGCTCACTAGTCCTAAGAACCAAATTGTCCTGCAGGTGCTGACAAACTGATTGTTTAATAAGCAGAGGCTGCTCCCAATGCTACACTCGGTTTCTCAGAAATGGGTAGACTTTATGGGCAGCAGAGATCGTTAGAGCATCTAATCTGACCCCCTGCATATCACAGGCCTCCTGTCTACCACAATAGCTACTTTTGGGGCAAACACATTCCGGAAAGGCATCTAGTCTTTATTAAATGATATCAAGAGATGGAGAATCCACCACTTTCCATGGTAGCTTCTTCCTGTGGTCAATCATCCTCGCTGTTGAATATTTGTGCCTTATTTGTCATAGGAATTTGTCTCTTTTCACCTTCCAGCCACTGGGTCTTGTTCTGCCTTTCTCTGCTCAATTAAAGAGCCCTTTAATACCCAATATTTTCTCTCCATTAAGGCATTTCAACACTTCAGTGAAGTCACCTTTCAATCTTCTTTTGATAAGCTAAACAGGTTGAGCTCTTTCAATAGCTCACTAGAAGGCATTTTTCTCCAGCCCTCAGAACATTTGGTGGCTCTTTGCTGCCCCAGCTCCAATTTCTAGGACCATCTTTTTCAAAGGAGGACACCAACACTGGAGGCAGTATTCCAATAGCAGTCTCACTGCTGCTGTGTCACCTCCCTATCCTACTCACGGCTCTGCTCCTTCGTCTAATGATGGCTTTAGCCCTGTTCACCACAGCATCACACTGGGAGCTCATGTTGAGTGGCTTCTCCACTATGGCCCCTAAATCCATTTCAGAGTCACTGCTTTCCTGGATACACGTCCCCATTCTGGAGGTGTGGCCGGCATGCCTTGTTGCCACGCATAGGACCTTGCATTGGGCTCTGCTCAAACTTGTTTTCTTTGAATGGGTCCAGCTGGCTGAATGAGCCAGATCGCTCTGTATCACTGCCCTCTCCACATCAGTAATTACCACTCTGCCTGTATTTTGTCACCCCCGAATCTTATCCGCAGTGATTGTATGTTTTCTCCCAATTCATTGATAACAATTATTTTAAAAAATTAGTCCTTGAGAGCTTCTTCAGACCCTTAGTACCCAGGACCTGCTCCCCACAGCACAGTGAGAAAGGCTGTCCAGCCCTGCTGGTACATACCGGATAAGCACAGAACAAACACACTTTAGGAGCTGTGTTGTCCATAGGCTCTGAACAACATGTGGGGGTCAGCAGCTTACAAATGCACGACAGACCTGTAGTGTAGACAGGTCCCAACTGTGTCTCGGTTTCCCACCCTGCTCTAAGTTTAGTCACAGCCGCCATGTCTTTTCCGCCATGTCCCTTAACCCCACATCACTGCAGAAGAGAGATTTTCTGGTAGCCAGCTGGCTCTCCTGCATGTGGATGTCGTTCCAAAAGACTCTTGCTCCCATCTTGGCATTAGGCCACGCTTGTACACTTTCTCATGCCCTTCTCCCTGGGCTAACCTTCTCAGCACAGCCCAGGCATGCTCTCCTTCTCTGCTCTTTTTGTCCATGGGCATAGCAGACCCTGGGTTGATTTCCCTTTGCAGGATCTCTCACAGGTATTGCTGCTGCTGCGTCTGTAGCTCCACCTGCACTTCCTTCTGCGTCTGTTGGTCTTCTAGGAGCTGCTGGAGAAACCCCTAGATCTGCTTTGGCTGCTTAGCCAGTCCCTGGAACTGAAGTGGGAAATCCAGCGACCAGCTTGGTCCCTTGATACACCTGCTTGGGGGAGGGATAGCTCAGTGGTTTGAGCATTGGCCAGCTAAACCCGGGGTTGTAAGCTCAATCCTTGAGGGGGCCATTTAGGGATCAGGGCAAAAATCTGTCTGGGGATTGGTCCTGCTTTGAGCAGGGGGTTGGACTAGATGACCTCCGGAGGTCCCTTCCAACCCTGATATTCTAGGATTCCTTCAGCAACCAAGACTTCCCTCACGGATCACAGGGGGAACTCAATCCTGCCAACTATGCCAATCATAAATGAATCTACTCATCGTTAGGTGCCCCCCGGCGGCCAGGCATGGCATCACAGCCCTCTCGCTGGGCTAGCGTCCCCCATCCATGGTCGCTCCAGCACCACGGCAGTTTCTCTGCCTGGTAACTCCGGCCAGGTCACCACCTTTAGTCCACCCTTCTGGGGCCCAGCTTGCCTCACACTAAAAGTCCAAAGAGGTCTTTCCACAGACAGAAGTCCTTCTGCCATCGCTGGGGCACTTGCTCAGCCTGTAGCCCCCTTGCTGGGCTTGGGAACCCTCTCCAGGTGCGTGTACGCCACCTCCTCTGGGGCCGGTAGGGGAACCCAGTCCCACCCTGACATTGACAGCAGCTCAGGGCCCTGGACCCAACAGCTAGGTCTGCACCTTTCTCTTTGCTGCACTTTTCCAACCTCTCTTCTCAAGTTCCCCTCCAGGCTTTCCTTGCTGCTCTGAACTTCCTACCTCGTTCTCAATCCTGTCGCTACCCCAGCTGGGCTGTATCACCACTGAAGTCTGGCTCTTTAGGGGGGCGGATATGGTGCCTCTCAGTTCGGGCTCATTCTGTAATCAGCTTTCTGTGAGTGCCAGGGGGCTCCATTTCTCCTTCCACTAGCTCCCCATTTAGAGAGCCAGAGCAGTACCTGCAGCAGGGAGCAGGAGTTGCTGGTGGCCTCAGAGGGACAGGCCCTGCAGCGCCTCGGGCACCTGGCGCAAGTGCCGCATGATACGGAGCTGGCGCATCACATTGGCCGTGACGTCCTCAAGCTGCAAGGGAACGAGAACCTGTCTGAGACTCAGACGCCTCCGAGGAATCAGGGGGGATTAACGGCCCCTGGAACCAGCAGCATTTCCACCCAGCCCCTGCCCACCTCTGAGGGATGGATTCCCCCTCCTGACCCCCAGGATGGGGTCTTGTTGTCCTTCCTAGTGACCTCCAGTGGCAACCCCCCTCCTTGTACGGGGAGCTCCTGCCACCTCCCCCTCAGTGCCCCTGACAGCTGTTCCACCTCCAATCCACAGCTCAAGTTCTCAGACCCCTCTCCTCCAGCCCCACCCAGGTTGGGTAGGGAGGGGACTGTAGCGGCGGGGGGACAGGAGGGATTCTGGCAGCAGTGAAGTGGGATGTGGGGAGGTTGAGACTTTTCCCCAAGTCACCCCAGCCACTAATGCTGAAGCCATAGGATGGCAGCCCTGGTGAATGGGACGGATCGGCAGCCCCTGCTGACTGAATCCTCCTGTTCTCTCCAGCAGGGCCGGCTTTAGGAAGGGCGGGGCCCAATTCGAACATTTTTGGCGGGGCCCCGGCAGGGATGACTAACAAAAAAAATAATGGAAAAAAAAGCCTTTCATTTCTTCCATGTATTATTTACTTTCCATAACTATATAAATAATAAAATTATATATTATGTACATTGCATCATATATGCTGTTGATCGGTTATTAATGAGCTCCGTTTCACGTGTGTGGGTCCCCGCCACTCCCTGAGGGTGTGCTAGGGTGACCAGATGTCCTGATTTTATAGGGACAGTCCCCATTTTTGGGTCTTTTTCTTATAGGATCCTATTTATCCCCACCCCCGTCCCGATTTTTCACACTTGCTGTCTGGTCACCCTAGTGGTGTGCACATGTGTGGGTCCCAGCTGCTCCCTGCCCCCCTCATTGAAGCAGGTGTGCAGGGTTACTGCCCTGGGAACTGCAGGGCACCAGTGGACATGGGGCTGGCTGGAGGCAGGGCAGGGGCTCACTGGAGGTAGGGTCCGGCTGCAGGCAGGGCAAGGGGTGCGGGACTGGCTTGAGACAGGGGTGTGTGGGGCTGGCTGGCTTTGGGCAGGGCCGCAGGGGGTGCAGCAGGGGTTGCCTGGAGACAGGGCAGGGGGTGCGGCACAGGCTGACTGTGGGCAGGGGGTGGGCTGGCTGCAGGCAGGGCAGGGGGGCGGGGCTGGTGCGGGCAGAACAGGGGGGGGCGGGGCTGGAGGTAGGGCAGGGGTGCAGCAGGGGCTGGCTGCGGACACAGGGTGCAGGGCTGGCTGGAGACGGGGCTGGCTGCGGGCAGGGGTGTGGGGCTGGTGTGGGGACGGGGTGCAGCAGAGGCAGCTGGAGCCCCGGCCCTTTAAATAGCCCCCGAGTCCCCCGCTATCCCAGGACTCTGGGGGCTATTTAAAGGGCCCAGGGCTCCCCTGCTTCTACCGCCCCGGCCCTTTAAATAGCCACGGGAGCCCTGGGGAAGCAGCGGGGCTCCAGCGGCTATTTAAAGGGCCGGGGCGGTAGAGGCAGCGGGAGTCCCGGACTTTTTAAATAGCCCCCAGAGTCCCGCAGCCCTACCCCAGGGCTCCAGCAGTGGGGGTCTGGTAGCAATTTAAAGGGCCTGGGGCTCCGGCCCCTGCTGGGAGCCCTAGGTCCTTTAAATTGTCCCCTGGGGAAGCCGGGCCACCCTGGTACAGCGCACCGGCTCTTGCCAGTACACCGTACCGGGGCTTGGGCCCGGGGCCCGATTCAGGGGAATTGGTTGAATTGGCCTAAAGCCGGCGCTGGTGGGGGTATGGCCACAGAGCCGCAGGGAGGGGAACCCTGAGGTGTGGGGGCTGGGTGGGTACTGGGAGTTCCTCCTGAAGGGACGGGGGTTGGCCAAGGTCACTCAGCCCCGGGGTGTGGGAGGGGGACTGGCTGAGGGCACTCAGAGCCCCAGGAAGTGGGGGGGGGGGCTGAGGGGAGGGACTGGCCAGGGGCACTCAGAGCTCGGGGGAGGGGCTGTCCGGGGGGGGGGGGGACTCACAGTGACCCACCGCGCAGTGTCCCAGCTCCCTGCCCCAGCTGGGTCCATCCCTCAGAGGTGGGCAGGGGCTGGGTGGAAATGCTGCTGGTTCCAGGGGCCGTTAATCCCCCCTGATTCCTCGGAGGCGTCTGAGTCTCAGACAGGTTCTTGTTCCCTTGCAGCAGGAGGACGTCACAGCCAATGTGATGCGCCAGCTCAAACCAAGGCTGTCCCCTACAACCATTTCTTCTAAGAGATCCTCACTACTCACCAAAACCAAATCTAAAATGGCATCCCCTCTTGTTGGTTCAGCAACTACTTGGTGAAGGAATCCATCAGCTATCACATCTAGGAAAATCTGAGCCCTATTATATTAATAGCACTTGTCCTCCAGTCTATATCTGTTAAAGTCTCCCATGATCACACAATTCCCATTAGTATTTACTTCATTAAAAACATTAAAGAGGTCTCTATCCCTATCCAAATCAGACTCCTGTTCTAACAGACAGCAACCCCCCCGCCCCCCGAAAGGCAGAGATAGAGCCCAGGAATCGAGATGGTGGGGAAATTTCATTGAAACCGTTTCTGACTGAAAATCCTATTCAAACTAAACCAGTTTGTTTCTTGAAATCATAACAAGTGGCAATGAAAATTCTTTGTCACAATGTGTTAAATTGTCTCATCGCACTCAAAGAGGAGACACTTAGATCTCAAAAATTATATAAGCTGCTTCAGTCTGAGCTAAGTAGTTGCTGCTCTTAACAATTGCAAAATAATACAATACAAATAAAATAAACTATTTCAGCCATTCTATTATGTCCTAATCTGATCTGAGTAAACATGATAGGACACCTCATCTTATGCACTGCTCCTAGTGACACTCTCCAATAGACCCAGCAGTCCTTATTTCCAGGCCCCTTCACTAACCACTGCTGCACACTCCCTCCCACAGCTGGCAATTACAACCAGGCACTCATGTCCGGTCCCTCTGCTTTGAGAGGGAGTGTACTCCACTGGAGTGATTGGAGCAGGGAACTGGGAGTCAGGACTCCTGGGTTCCATTGCTGGTTTCCTATTGACCTGTGGGACTTGGGGTAAGTTGCTGCCCCCTCTAGGCTCTGTCCCCAGCAGTCAAATGGGGATTTCATACTTTCCCACTATTGGAAAGTGCTGGGAGAATCCCCCAGCAAAAGCTGCTCTGACAGTGCTAAGCAGCATCTGTTTGCTTGTGAGAATGTCCTATGGGACTGTGTCAAAAGCCTTATTAACACCAAGATAGATCACATCTACTGTTTACCCACCTCCACTAGGCCCCTAACCCTGCCAAAGAAGGAGCTAGGATTGGTCTGGAATGATTTGTTCTTGACAAGTCCATGCTCACTAGTCCTAAGAACCAAATTGTCCTGCAGGTGCTGACAAACTGATTGTTTAATAAGCAGAGGCTGCTCCCAATGCTACACTTGGTTTCTCAGAAATGAGTAGACTTTATGGGCAGCAGAGATCGTTAGAGCATCTAATCTGACCCCCTGCATATCACAGGCCTCCTGTCTACCACAATAGCTACTTTTGGGGCAAACACATTCCGGAAAGGCATCTAGTCTTTATTAAATGATATCAAGAGATGGAGAATCCACCACTTTCCATGGTAGCTTCTTCCTGTGGTCAATCATCCTCGCTGTTGAATATTTGTGCCTTATTTGTCATAGGAATTTGTCTCTTTTCACCTTCCAGCCACTGGGTCTTGTTCTGCCTTTCTCTGCTCAATTAAAGAGCCCTTTAATACCCAATATTTTCTCTCCATTAAGGCATTTCAACACTTCAGTGAAATCACCTTTCAATCTTCTTTTGATAAGCTAAACAGGTTGAGCTCTTTCAATAGCTCACTAGAAGGCATTTTTCTCCAGCCCTCAGAACATTTGGTGGCTCTTTGCTGCCCCAGCTCCAATTTCTAGGACCATCTTTTTCAAAGGAGGACACCAACACTGGAGGCAGTATTCCAATAGCAGTCTCACTGCTGCTGTGTCACCTCCCTATCCTACTCACGGCTCTGCTCCTTCGTCTAATGATGGCTTTAGCCCTGTTCACCACAGCATCACACTGGGAGCTCATGTTGAGTGGCTTCTCCACTATGGCCCCTAAATCCATTTCAGAGTCACTGCTTTCCTGGATACACGTCCCCATTCTGGAGGTGTGGCCGGCATGCCTTGTTGCCACGCATAGGACCTTGCATTGGGCTCTGCTCAAACTTGTTTTCTTTGAATGGGTCCAGCTGGCTGAATGAGCCAGATCGCTCTGTATCACTGCCCTCTCCACATCAGTAATTACCACTCTGCCTGTATTTTGTCACCCCCCAATCTTATCCGCAGTGATTGTATGTTTTCTCCCAATTCATTGATAACAATCATTTTAAAAAATTAGTCCTTGAGAGCTTCTTCAGACCCTTAGTACCCAGGACCTGCTCCCCACAGCACAGTGAGAAAGGCTGTCCAGCCCTGCTGGTACATACCGGATAAGCACAGAACAAACACACTTTAGGAGCTGTGTTGTCCATAGGCTCTGAACAACATGTGGGGGTCAGCAGCTTACAAATGCACGACAGACCTGTAGTGTAGACAGGTCCCAACTGTGTCTCGGTTTCCCACCCTGCTCTAAGTTTAGTCATAGCCGCCATGTCTTTTCCGCCATGTCCCTTAACCCCACATCACTGCAGAAGAGAGATTTTCTGGTAGCCAGCTGGCTCTCCTGCATGTGGATGTCGTTCCAAAAGACTCTTGCTCCCATCTTGGCATTAGGCCACGCTTGTACACTTTCTCATGCCCTTCTCCCTGGGCTAACCTTCTCAGCACAGCCCAGGCATGCTCTCCTTCTCTGCTCTTTTTGTCCATGGGCATAGCAGACCCTGGGTTGATTTCCCTTTGCAGGATCTCTCACAGGTATTGCTGCTGCTGCGTCTGTAGCTCCACCTGCACTTCCTTCTGCGTCTGTTGGTCTTCTAGGAGCTGCTGGAGAAACCCCTAGATCTGCTTTGGCTGCTTAGCCAGTCCCTGGAACTGAAGTGGGAAATCCAGCGACCAGCTTGGTCCCTTGATACACCTGCTTGGGGGAGGGATAGCTCAGTGGTTTGAGCATTGGCCAGCTAAACCCGGGGTTGTAAGCTCAATCCTTGAGGGGGCCATTTAGGGATCAGGGCAAAAATCTGTCTGGGGATTGGTCCTGCTTTGAGCAGGGGGTTGGACTAGATGACCTCCGGAGGTCCCTTCCAACCCTGATATTCTATGATTCCTTCAGCAACCAAGACTTCCCTCATGGATCACAGGGGGAACTCAATCCTGCCAACTATGCCAATCATAAATGAATCTACTCATCGTTAGGTGCCCCCCGGCGGCCAGGCATGGCATCACAGCCCTCTCGCTGGGCTAGCGTCCCCCATCCATGGTCGCTCCAGCACCACGGCAGTTTCTCTGCCTGGTAACTCCGGCCAGGTCACCACCTTTAGTCCACCCTTCTGGGGCCCAGCTTGCCTCACACTAAAAGTCCAAAGAGGTCTTTCCACAGACAGAAGTCCTTCTGCCATCGCTGGGGCACTTGCTCAGCCTGTAGCCCCCTTGCTGGGCTTGGGAACCCTCTCCAGGTGCGTGTACGCCACCTCCTCTGGGGCCGGTAGGGGAACCCAGTCCCACCCTGACATTGACAGCAGCTCAGGGCCCTGGACCCAACAGCTAGGTCTGCACCTTTCTCTTTGCTGCACTTTTCCAACCTCTCTTCTCAAGTTCCCCTCCAGGCTTTCCTTGCTGCTCTGAACTTCCTACCTCGTTCTCAATCCTGTTGCTACCCCAGCTGGGCTGTATCACCACTGAAGTCTGGCTCTTTAGGGGGGCGGATATGGTGCCTCTCAGTTCGGGCTCATTCTGTAATCAGCTTTCTGTGAGTGCCAGGGGGCTCCATTTCTCCTTCCACTAGCTCCCCATTTAGAGAGCCAGAGCAGTACCTGCAGCAGGGAGCAGGAGTTGCTGGTGGCCTCAGAGGGACAGGCCCTGCAGCGCCTCGGGCACCTGGCGCAAGTGCCGCATGATACGGAGCTGGCGCATCACATTGGCCGTGACGTCCTCATGCTGCAAGGGAACGAGAACCTGTCTGAGACTCAGACGCCTCCGAGGAATCAGGGGGGATTAACGGCCCCTGGAACCAGCAGCATTTCCACCCAGCCCCTGCCCACCTCTGAGGGATGGATTCCCCCTCCTGACCCCCAGGATGGAGTCTTGTTGTCCTTCCTAGTGACCTCCAGTGGCAACCCCCCTCCTTGTACGGGGAGCTCCTGCCACCTCCCCCTCAGTGCCCCTGACAGCTGTTCCACCTCCAATCCACAGCTCAAGTTCTCAGACCCCTCTCCTCCAGCCCCACCCAGGTTGGGTAGGGAGGGGACTGTAGCCGGGGGGGGCAGGAGGGATTCTGGCAGCAGTGAAGTGGGATGTGGGGAGGTTGAGACTTTTCCCCAAGTCACCCCAGCCACTAATGCTGAAGCCGCAGGATGGCAGCCCTGGTGAATGGGACGGATCGGCAGCCCCTGCTGACTGAATTCTCCTGTTCTCTCCAGCAGGGCCGGCTTTAGGAAGGGCGGGGCCCAATTCGAACATTTTTGGCGGGGCCCCGGCAGGGATGACTAACAAAAAAAATAATGGAAAAAAAAGCCTTTCATTTCTTCCATGTATTATTTACTTTCCATAACTATATAAATAATAAAATTATATATTATGTACATTGCATCATATATGCTGTTGATCGGTTATTAATGAGCTCCGTTTCACGTGTGTGGGTCCCCGCCACTCCCTGAGGGTGTGCTAGGGTGACCAGATGTCCTGATTTTATAGGGACAGTCCCGATTTTTGGGTCTTTTTCGTATAGGATCCTATTTATCCCCCACCCCCGTCCCGATTTTTCACACTTGCTGTCTGGTCACCCTAGTGGTGTGCACATGTGTGGGTCCCAGCTGCTCCCTGCCCCCCTCATTGAAGCAGGTGTGCAGGGTTACTGCCCTGGGAACTGCAGGGCACCAGTGGACATGGGGCTGGCTGGAGGCAGGGCAGGGGCTCACTGGAGGTAGGGTCCGGCTGCAGGCAGGGCAAGGGGTGCGGGACTGGCTTGAGACAGGGGTGTGTGGGGCTGGCTGGCTTTGGGCAGGGCCGCATGGGGTGCAGCAGGGGTTGCCTGGAGACAGGGCAGGGGGTGCGGCACAGGCTGACTGTGGGCAGGGGGTGCAGGGCTGGCTGCAGGCAGGGCAGGGGGGCGGGGCTGGTGCGGGCAGAACGGGGGGGCGGGGCTGGAGGTAGGGCAGGGGTACAGCAGGGGCTGGCTGCGGGCAGGGGTGCGGGGCTGGTGCGGGGACGGGGTGCAGCAGAGGCAGCTGGAGCCCCGGCCCTTTAAATAGCCCCCGAGTCCCCCGCTATCCCAGGACTCTGGGGGCTATTTAAAGGGCCCAGGGCTCCCCTGCTTCTACCGCCCCGGCCCTTTAAATAGCCACGGGAGCCCTGGGGAAGCAGCGGGGCTCCAGCGGCTATTTAAAGGGCCGGGGCGGTAGAGGCAGCGGGAGTCCCGGACTTTTTAAATAGCCCCCAGAGCCCCGCAGCCCTGCCCAGGGCTCCAGCAGTGGGGGTCTGGTAGCAATTTAAAGGGCCTGGGGCTCCGGCCCCTGCTGGGAGCCCTAGGTCCTTTAAATTGTTCCCTGGGGAAGCTGGGCCACCCTGGTACAGCCCACCGGCTCTTGCCAGTACACCGTACCGGGGCTTGGGCCCGGGGCCCGATTCAGGGGAATTGGTTGAATTGGCCTAAAGCCGGCGCTGGTGGGGGTATGGCCACAGAGCCGCAGGGAGGGGAACCCTGAGGTGTGGGGGATGGGTGGGTACTGGGAGTTCCTCCTGAAGGGACGGGCGTTGGCCAAGGTCACTCAGCCCCGGGGTGTGGGAGGGGGACTGGCTGAGGGCACTCAGAGCCCCAGGAAGTGGGCGGGGGTGCTGAGGGGAGGGACTGGCCAGGGGCACTCAGAGCTCGGGGGAGGGGCTGTCCGGGGGGGGGGCACTCACAGCCCCAGGAGGTGGGTGGGGGAGGGGCACACAGGATTTCAGATATTTCCTGGCAGTGAAGAGCTGCTGGCGGCAGGGAGGAGCCAGCCGTGACAATCCCCACTTGGGATCCCTGGCTGGGCTAGTGGCTATGGGGGCCCGTGGCCAAGCTGCAGCAGAAGGTGACCTGAAGGAAATGCCTCGGCCTCGGCCTCCTGCTAGGAAGGGCCTGGGCCAGACAATGACCCACCGCGCAGTGTCCCAGCTCCCTGCCCCAGCTGGGTCAAGTCCATTCGGATTCCACGCTCATCAAAGATGCAGGGAGCTGTGCGGTCAGGAGAGGCGCTGGTCAGAATTTGCCAGTGGAACTGTTTTTCCATCAGAAATTGCCAGCTTGTCAAAATCCAAACGTTTCGTGGGAACACGTCGATGTGGACAAACCTTCAGACAGAAAGCAGGCAGGTTTCACATGGAAAGCTGCTTGGCTCCCTGCCAGCTCGCCCGCCTGCCCACCTGCTTGACAGGCTGATGGGGGGCCTGGGCTTCCAGGCTGCCGAGAGAAGCCCTGGCTCCCAAGATCCCAGGGTCCCCGAAACCCTTTCCTCGCAGGGGTAATGTTCTGGTTACTGCACAGCTCTAGGAGGAGGGGAGGTATCCGATGCCCCACAAGCCACCAATCCTCCCTGCCAAGGTCCCAGTAACTAAGATAGCCTGTGAGAACATCCTAACCTTTAGGTCACTTTCCCTGCCAGGTGAAAGGGTGCGAGCTGGACCCCTCCCTGCCACCAGAGTCCAGCACTGCCGAGAAAGCCAAGTGTGGACTAAACTAAGCCCCTGGTTAACCCTTTCCCAGAGGAATCCAGAAGCCACTGATGATTGCAGGCTACATGGTGACCTCTCTCTCAGGTCACTCCCCCATCCTGGAATAGGGGTCAGTGAGTCCTGGACGAACGCCGTTCAGCTGGGAACATGCTCCCCCTTCTCGTGCCGAGGACTACATGAGATGGGTGTAGTGGGCACTCCCGATAAAGGGGACAGTGTGACAGCTGCCTTTCAAATAGGCCCCAGGCATGGGGGGGCCACAGCACCCAATTCCTCTGCCCCCCCAACTTTCTTCGCTGCTTTAACGTACAATCACAACCTGCTCCGCGGACACCTCTGAATCCTGAAAGCCCTAACGCTCCAGGGGAGCAGGCCATGCCCTGCCCTGCTCTGGCTGCCCCGGGTGTTACCTCGGAGGGAATCGTTCCAGATTCCAATGGGTGGCAGGTCCAGGGAAGAGCCTTATCTGGGGGGAGGTTGTACCAGACCCGCCCAACCCAGGCAGGCTCCCAGGTACTCTCTGCTCGGGGCTGATAAGGCTCCTTAGCAGTTTCTCTCCAAACAAATTCCAGTTCAAGACACCTGAGAGCTCCACAGCAGGGCAGCATCCCCAGAGTGCAGCAGGGCGGGGGTTAGGGGGAGCAGTCGGTAGCAGCACCTGCCCCTCGTACGGCAGGAGCGAGAAGTGCCAGCCTCTCTGCACAGAGGAGCAGCGTTCAGCCTGAGCCAGACGTGCTGCGGTGATGGGTAAGAGCGGGCTCGGAGAGCCAGAGGGTCTGTGGGGCAGCGCTGGGCCCCACTAGGGCCGGGTGGGCGTGTTCAGCTGGGATTGGAACCCACCAGCACTTGTGGGTGTGAATGTGGGGCTGGAACGCAACGTGGGGTGCTCCCACCTTGCCCGGGGGCGACTTGGGGGAAGGGCAGAGAGACACCTGGGCTGAGACTCCAGCTCCAGGGAGACAGTCACCCCGGCCCAGCCGGGTTAAATTGCCCAGCTGTGTGACAGCCCCCCCATCCCCGAGGGGGTCCCCCCCCCGGTATGTCACAGCAGGGTAATATGCGTATTGAACGGCAGGGGTTGCCAGAGACTGGCTGGGAGAGGCCTTTGGGGATGGAGGAAGCAGCACTAAGGTACATGCCAACCTCCCTACAGAGGAGGGGCCGTGCCCCGCAGGTGTGGGGCAGGGAGCTGGGACACTGCGCGGTGGGTCATTGTCTGGCCCAGGCCCTTCCTAGCCGGAGGCCGAGGCATTTCCTTCAGGTCACCTTCCGCTGCAGCTTGGCCACGGGCCCCCATAGCCACTAGCCCAGCCAGGGATCCCAAGTGGGGATTGTCACGGCTGGCTCCTCCCTGCCGCCAGCAGCTCTTCACTGCCAGGAAATTCCTGAAATCCTGTGTGCCCCTCCCCCACCCATCTCCTGGGGCTGTGAGTGCCCCCCCGGACAGCCCCTCCTCCGAGCTCTGAGTGCCCCTGGCCAGTCCCTCCCATCAGGCCCCCCCAACTTCCTGGGGCTCTGAGTGCCCTCAGCCAGTCCCCCTCCCACACCCCGGGGCTGAGTGACCTTGGCCAACCCCCGTCCCTTCAGGAGGAACTCCCAGTACCCACCCAGCCCCCACACCTCAGGGTTCCCCTCCCTGCGGCTCTGTGGCCATACCCCCAAATGGATGAACACCAGTTGCTGGCTGAAGGCACAACCTTAATTCCTGCATCTCCTGTTTGTCAGCTATCATTCGCTTGGCAGCTTGAACTCCGATTTCTAACACAGCATTTTGCTCTGGCCTATTGTGGTTCTCATGTCCGGGGGCGCCTTGGCCCCTGGTATCAGGAGCGGTGCTAAGGAGGCTGCTTTTCAAAGGTCCTTAAGTAGGGTTGTCAACTTTCTACTTGCACAAAACCAAACGCCCTTGACCCAACCCCTTTCATGCCCTTCCCCAAGGCCCCAGCCCCACTCACTCCAGCCCAGCCCAGCTCCCTCAGTCGCTCGCTCTCACACCCTCACTCACTTTCACTGGGCTGGGGCTGGGGGTTGGA
>NW_027053504.1:0-29000 GCF_011386835.1 Chrysemys picta bellii
CCCTCGGCCGTCGGTCAGTGCCCTCTACAGGGAGAGAAGTCCCTTCGTGGTCGCCATTTGTTAGCCAAATGGGCTCGTTTCCCCCTGGAGCTGCCCAATTACCCCAAGGAGGCACGGGAGTCTAGAAGACGGCTTCAAGTTCTTTATTGATCAGTCAGCTGAGCGGGTGTCCCCCTCGACTCATGCCAGAGGGAGGAACACACCCTACAAGCGTAGAGCAAGCCTTTTTATACCCAGTAACAAATGACTTAACGTGCATACATTCTGCTGACCTATGGAATTTTAAATTCCTTTTTAGGGGTAAATAGAATACATCTGTTGGGGCCGTAAATAGGATACATTTGTTGAGCCTCTTTGATTGCTTGTCTTGCTATATGTTCATATATGGGAAAGGGAGTTTATGGCCATGGGGAACAGCTGAAATAATAGGCGAGTATTTGGCCTTTGTTCTAACAATGTGGGTCGGGATGATCCCCATTTCAAAGACAGAGAAAGTGAAGCACCAGGTGGGAGAGTGACCTGGCCAGGATCACGTTACCGCTCAGTGGCAGGACTGCAAACAACCCGTTCCCTGATCTCCTCACTCGACGCTGCCGCCCCTCCTGTATGACCCCTCCAGCCATCCTCGCCCACAGGCCATCCCCACCACTCTCCAATACCAGGCTGTTTCCACAATGGAAGCAGGCTTGTAACAGAGTTCACTCACCGATAGGTGCCCCTTCCTTCAAGGCCTGGGGTCACAGATTTCTTGGGCTAGCACGCCCGCCAGCAGGTTTTGGGCTGGGAACTCAGCCCTTCGGCCAGGCGACCATCTTTTAGTCCCACTCCTTCCTGGGTCGTGCTCATCCCAAACGAAAAGTCAAAAAATGTCTTTAACTGAAACAAGATCCTCTGTCCCTTGGGGGCTTTTCCTCAGCCTGACTTTGGCTCGGCCTGCCCTTGCTGGCCTTGGTAGCCCTTTCTATGGCCCTGTACACCCCCTTCCTTAGAGACCGTGGGAGAACCAGTCTACCCTGGATTCTAGGTTCTGCCCCAAGGCCCTGTACCGAACAGCTAGGCCTGCTCCTGTACCTTTGTTGCGGTTTCCCCTGGTTTCCCCTCAGCTGGAGCTCACTCTGTAATCCATTTGGCCTAGCTCCAGGCTTTATAGCCCACAGGCCAAGCCCCCCGTTATATACCCTCCTCCTTAGAACCTGGCCCACGCGGGGGCAAGTTCTATTCTTCTCCAAGCTTCATCCCTCCTCATCTCATCGCTGTCACCGGCTGCGCGCTTGTACAGCCTGTGCGCAGGGTCTGCAGCTCCACTGCCAGCTCGCTCGGGGCAAACCTTCTCTTCTGCAGTATCCCGACGCTCTTCCTGCAGCCACTCAGTCTCATGAACAGCTGCTTGCAGAGCCTCTTCTGAAGCCTTTAGCGTCTTCTGTTGCCTTTTTGCTACTGCCGCTGCATCTGCCAAAACCTTTTCGGTCAGGGTCTGAGAACCCACCATGGACTGCTCCACCCTTGTGTTTGTCCCTCCTCCACTCTGCTTCATCTCTGGGCCAATCATTTCGTCCTTCATCTCTCTGCAGCACCCAACAGCCACCCCATGGCCACCCCAGCCACCTCCACCTTGCCTGCCTCATGGGGGATTGTGTCAGAGGACACCTTCTCCTTTCTTTCTAACTTCTTAGGGCCCTGGCCCCTCGTTCAGCCACTCAGCAATTTCCTAAGCAGGCCGTGTCTTTTGATATGGCCTGCTTCTCTGCCCCCAAAACAAAGAACTCTTGCTCCCATCTTGGCATTAGGCCACGCTTGTACCCTTTCTCATGCCCTTCTCCCTGGGCTAACCTTCTCAGCACAGCCCAGGCATGCTCTCCTTCTCTGCTCTTTTTGTCCATGGGCATAGCAGACCCTGGGTTGATTTCCCTTTGCAGGATCTCTCACAGGTATTGCTGCTGCTGCGTCTGTAGCTCCACCTGCACTTCCTTCTGCGTCTGTTGGTTTTCTAGGAGCTGCTGGAGAAACCCCTAGATCTGCTTAGCCAGTCCCTGGAACTGAAGTGGGAAATCCAGCGACCAGCTTGGTCCCTTGATACACCTGCTTGGGGGAGGGATAGCTCAGTGGTTTGAGCATTGGCCTGCTAAACCCGGGGTTGTGAGCTCAATCCTTGAGGGGGCCATTTAGAGATCGCGGCAAAAAACTGTCTGGGGATTGGTCCTGCTTTGAGCAGGGGGTTGGACTAGATGACCTCCGGAGGTCCCTTCCAACCCTGAGATTCTATGATTCCTTCAGCAACCAAGACTTCCCTCACGGATCACAGGGGGAACTCAATCCTGCCGACTATGCCAATCATAAATGAATCTACTCATCGTTAGGTGCCCCCCCGGCGGCCAGGCATGGCATCACAGCCCTCTCGCTGGGCTAGCGTCCCCCATCCATGGTCGCTCCAGCACCACGGCAGTTTCTCTGCCTGGTAACTCCGGCCAGGTCACCACCTTTAGTCCACCCTTCTGGGGCCCAGCTTGCCTCACACTAAAAGTCCAAAGAGGTCTTTCCACAGACAGAAGTCCTTCTGCCATCGCTGGGGCACTTGCTCAGCCTGTAGCCCCCTTGCTGGGCTTGGGAACCCTCTCCAGGTGCGTGTACGCCGCCTCCTCTGGGGCCGGTAGGGGAACCCAGTCCCACCCTGACATTGATAGCAGCTCAGGGCCCTGGACCCAACAGCTAGGTCTGCACCTTTCTCTTTGCTGCACTTTTCCAACCTCTCTTCTCAAGTTCCCCTCCAGGCTTTCCTTGCTGCTCTGAACTTCCTACCTCGTTCTCAATCCTGTTGCTACCCCAGCTGGGCTGTATCACCACCGAAGTCTGGCTCTTTACGGGGGCGGATATGGTGCCTCTCAGTTCGGGCTCATTCTGTAATCAGCTTGGCTAAGCCCCAGGCTGTGCAGCCCAGGGGAAAGCTCCCTGTTACAGGCCTGGTCTGCCCACTCCTCCTGTTACTGGGCTGGGGTCCTTGCTCCCCATTTCACACCTGGAGTCCAGAGGGGCTGAGTACGCACAGGCTCCTCTGCCTGGAACTGGAGTTTGCTCGTTCTGGTGACTCTGACATTCAGGCCCTTCATCATCAGAGGCTGGCAGGTGTGGTGAGGGAGCTGGAGAAACCCCACTGCTGAGCAGAAGGGGGTCAAAGAGTTGGGATTCTGGGAGCTGATGGCTTCGTTTGCCCTGCTGCGGGAAGTGGAGCTGGAGACCGGAAATGCCATGTGAACGAGACTACCTGATGCTCTCTTTATGCCCGAGGGGCCGGAGCCTCCTACTGGAAACGCTCTCAGGAGTCCAGGTTCGGGACGTCTCTGGGGAGCCTCTTCTTAGGAACAAAACCAGGGTGGCACGATGATGGAGGCGTCTCTGTCCCAGAGCTGGGAGCCAGGGACAGGGGAAGCTCTCAGCCAGGCTGTGCATCGAGGATCCCATTTCTCCCCCAAGAGACCCACACGCCCCAAGGAGTAAATGGCTCCTACCTCCATGAGAGAGCAGGGTCTCCCATCTAAGGCTCTCTGACACCCAGCATTCCTTGCTTGGATGGGACGAGGTGACCTGTCCCCACTGCTCCCTGACGGGGCTTAGCGGCAGGCTGTGCCCGTCTGGGAGGCTTTGCCAGATCCCAGGGCCTGGAAGACAGCTGGGAATGAGGCTCCGATTCATTTCACACCCAGAGACCCCATAGAAGGGCCAAGGGGAGAATAAAGGGCAGGAGGTGAAGCTAGCCCTGAGCCTCTATCCCACCCCCACCTCCTCAAAAGTGGAGCTTTCCGAGCTTCAGTGGGGCTAGGGGTGGGGCCCTGACACAACGGCCTTTCTGCACCATATGGGGCAGGCAGAGCTCTGCCTGGGCGCAGGGGGAATGGGATGGGGGTAGATCAAGGAAAGGGGGGAGGGGAATGGGTGTGAGGGAAAGAGCTCCTGTCCCAGATGAAGGAATTTGGGGGCAGAGGAAAGGACCCTGCTCCACAGAGAGGGGAGAGGGTTTCTGTGAGTGCCAGGGGGCTCCATTTCCCCTTCCACTAGCTCCCCATTTACAGAGAGCCAGAGCAGTACCTGCAGCAGGGAGCGGGAGTTGCTGGTGGCCTCAGAAGCACAGGCCCTGCAGCGCCTCGGGCACCTGGCGCACGTGCCGCATGATACGGAGCTGGCGCATCACATTGGCCGTGACGTCCTCCTGCTGCAAGGGAACGAGAACCTGTCTGAGACTCAGACGCCTCCGAGGAATCAGGGGGATTAACGGCCCCTGGAACCAGCAGCATTTCCACCCAGCCCCTGCCCACCTCTGAGGGATGAATTCCCCCTCCTGACACCCAGGATGGAGTCTTGTTGTCCTTCCTAGTGACCTCCAGTGGCAACCCCGCTCCTTGTACGGGGAGCTCCTGCCACGTCCCCCTCAGTGCCCCTGACAGCTGTTCCACCTCCAATCCACAGCTCAAGTTCTCAGACCCCTCTCCTCCAGCCCCACCCAGGTTGGGTAGGGAGGGGACTGTAGCGGGGGGGCAGGAGGGATTCTGGCAGCAGTGAAGTGGGATGTGGGGAGGTTGAGACCTTTCCCCAAGTCACCCCAGCCACTAATGCTGAAGCCGCAGGATGGCAGCCCTGGTGAATGGGACAGATCGTCAGCCCCTGCTGACTGAATTCTCCTGTTCTCTCCAGCAGGGCCGGCTTTAGGAAGGGCGGGGCCCAATTCAAACATTTTTGGCGAGGCCCCGGCAGGGATGACTAACAAAAAAAATAATGTAAAAAAAAGCCTTTCATTTCTTCCATGTATTATTTACTTTCCATAACTATATAAATAATAAAATTATATATTATGTTCTTTGCATCATATATGCTGTTGATCGGTTATTAATGAGCTCCGTTTCACGTGTGTGGGTCCCCGCCACTCCCTGGGGGTGTGCTAGGGTGACCAGATGTCCTGATTTTATAGGGACAGCCCCGATTTTTGGGTCTTTTTCTTATAGGATCCTATTATCCCCCACCCCCTGTCCTGATTTTTCACACTTGCTGTCTGGTCACCCTAGTGGTGTGCACATGTGTGGGTCCCAGCTGCTCCCTGCCCCCCTCATTGAAGCAGGTGTGCAGGGTTACTGCCCTGGGAACTGCAGGGCACCAGTGGACATGGGACTGGCTGGAGGCAGGGCAGGAGCTCACTGGAGGTAGGGTCTGGCTGCAGGCAGGGCAAGGGGTGCGGGGCTGGCTGGAGACAGGGGTGTGTGGGGCTGGCTGGCTTTGGGCAGGGCCGCAGGGGGGTGCGGCAGGGTTTGCCTGGAGACAGGGCAGGGGGTGCGGCAGAGGCTGGCTGTGGGCAGGGGGTGCAGGGCTGGCTGAAGGCAGGGCAGGGGGGCGGGGCTGGTGCGGGCAGAACAGGGGGGGCGGGGCTGGAGGTAGGGCAGGGGTGCAGCAGGGGCTGGCTGCGGACAGGGGGTGCAGGGCTGGCTGGAGACGGGGCTGGCTGCGGGCAGGGCAGGGGGTGCGGGGCTGGTGCGGGACGGAGTGCAGCAGAGGCAGCTGGAGCCCCGGCCCTTTAAATAACCTCTGAGCCCCCCGCTATCCCAGAGCTCTGGGGGCTATTTAAAGGGCCCAGGGCTCCCCTGCTTCTACCGCCCCGGCCCTTTAAATAGCCGCGGGAGCCCTGGGAAAGCAGCGGGGCTCCAGTGGCTATTTAAAGGGCCGGGGCGGTAGAGGCAGCGGGAGCCCCGGACTTTTTAAATAGCCCCCAGAACCCCGCAGCCCTACCCCAGGGCTCCAGCAGTGGGGGTCTGGTAGCAATTTAAAGGGCCTGGGGCTCCGGCCCCTGCTGGGAGCCCTAGGTCCTTTAAATTGCCCCCTGGGGAAGCCAGGCCACCCTGGTACAGCGCACCGGCTCTTGCCGGTACACCATACCGGGGCTTGGGCCCGGGGCCCGATTCAGGGGAATTGGTTGAATTGGCCTAAAGCCGGCCCTGGTGGGGGGATGGCCACAGAGCCGCAGGGAGGGGAACCCTGAGGTGTGGGGGCTGGGTGGGTACTGGGAGTTCCTCCTGAAGGGACGGGGGTTGGCCAAGGTCACTCAGCCCCAGGGTGTGGGAGGGGGACTGGCTGAGGGCACTCAGAGCCCCAGGAAGTGCGGGAGGCTGAGGGGAGGGACTGGCCAGGGGCACTCAGAGCTCGGGGGGGTGCTGTCCGGTGGGGCACTCACAGCCCCAGGAGGTGGGTGGGGGAGGGGCACACAGGATTTCAGGAATTCCCTGGCAGTGAAGAGCTGCTGGCGGCAGGGAGGAGCCAGCCGTGACAATCCCCACTTGGGATCCCTGGCTGGGCTAGTGGCTATGGGGGCCCGTGGCCAAGCTGCAGCGGAAGGTGACCTGAAGGAAATGCCTCGGCCTCGGCCTCCGGCTGGGAAGGGCCTGGGCCAGACAATGACCCACCGCGCAGTGTCCCAGCTCCCTGCCCCACACCTGCGGGGCACGGCCCCTCCTCTGTAGGGAGGTTGGCATGTACCTTAGTGCTGCTTCCTCCATCTCCAAAGGCCTCTCCCAGCCAGTCTCTGGCAACCCCTGCCGTTCAGTACGCACATTACCCTGCTGTGCCATACCGGGGGGGGGGAACCCTCGGGGATGGGGGGGCTGTCACACAGCTGGGCAATTTAACCCGGCTCAGCCGGGGTGACTGTCTCCCTGGAGCTGGGGTCTCAGCCCAGGTGTCTCTCTGCCCTTCCCCCCAGTCGCCCCCGGGCGAGGTGGGAGCTCCCCACGTTGCGTTCCAGCCCCACATTCACACCCACAAGTCCTGGTGGGTTCCAATCCCAGCTGAACACGCCCACCCGGCCTTAGTGCAGAGCAGAAGGGCCCAGCGCTGCCCCACAGACCCTCTGGCTCTCCGAGCCCGCTCTTACCCATCACCACAGCACGTCTGGCCCAGGCTGAACGCTGCTGCTCTGTGCAGAGAGGCTGGCACTTCTCGCTCCTGCCGTACGAGGGGCAGGTGCTGCTACCGACTGCTCCCCCTAACCCCGCCCTGCTGCGCTCTGGGGATGCTGCCCTGCTGTGGAGCTCTCAGGTGTCTTGAACTGGAATTTGTTTGGAGAGAAACTGCTAAGGAGCCTTATCAGCCCCGAGCAGAGAGTACCTGGGAGCCTGCCTGGGTCGGGCAGGTCTGGTACAGCCTCCCCCTAGATAAGGCTCTTCCCTGGACCTGCCACCCATTGGAATCTGGAACGATTCCCTCCGAGGTAACACCCAGGGCAGCCAGGGCAGGGCAGGGCACGGTCTGCTCCCCTGGAGCGTTAAGGCTTTCAGGTGTCAGCGGAGCAGGTTGTGGTTGTACGTTAAAGCAGCGAAGAAAGTTGGGGGGGGCAGAGGAATTGAGTGCTGTGGCCCCCCCGTGCCTGGGGCCTATTTGAAAGGCAGCTGTCACACTGTCCCCTTTATCGGGAGTGCCCACTACACCCATCTCATGTAGTCCTCGGCACGAGGAGGGGGAGCATGTTCCCAGCTGAACGGCATTCGTCTAGGACTCACCGACCCCTATTCCAGGATGGGGGAGTGACCTGAGAGAGAGGTCACCATGTAGCCTGCAATTATCAGTGGCTTCTGGATTCCTCTGGGAAAGGGTTAACCAGGGGCTTAGTTTAGTCCACACTTGGCTTTCTCTGCAGTGCTGGACTCTGGTGGCAGGGATGGGTCCAGCTCGCACCCTTTCGCACCCTGGCAGGGAAAGTGCCCTAAAGGTTAGGATGTTCTCACAGGCTGTCGTAGTTACTGGGACCTTGTCAGGGAGGATTGGTGGCTTGTGGGGCATCGGATACCTCCCCTCCTACTAGAGCTGTGCAGTAACCAGAACATTACCCCCGCGAGGAGAGGGTTTCGGGGACCCTGGGATCTTGGGAGCCAGGGCTTCTCTCAGCAGCCTGGAAGCCCAGGCCCCCCATCAGCCTGTCAAGCAGGTGGGCAGGCGGGCGAGCTGGCAGGGAGCCAAGCAGCTTTCCGTGCGAAACCTGCCTGCTTTCTGTCGGAAGGTTTGTCCAAATCGACGTGTTCCCACGAAAGGTTTGGATTTCGACAAGCTGGCAATTTCTGATGGAAAAACAGTTCCACTGGCAAATTCTGACCAGCGCCTCTCCTGACCGCATAGCTCCCTGCATCTCTGCTGAGCGTGGAATCAGAATGGACTTGACACAGGTGGTTGTGCCCTGGGATGCCATCTCAGCCCAGCTCCCCCAGTGCTCCGGCGCTCACATTCTCCTAGTGGTGACGTCTGACCCTGGGGAGATGAAAGGCCTCTGCAGGTTGTTTCCTGCAGTGTGAGCTTTGGCTGCAGGCTTCTGTCCCCAGCCATGGCACGAAGGAATCTGTCTAGCCAGGCTGGGCGTCCTCCCTCATCTGTGGTCAGAGCTCACACGGGCCCTTCCAGTGACAAGGTGGCAGCATCTGGCCCTGGGAAAACAGACATCTGCTGTGTGCTCACCCCAGAGATTTCTTTCTTTCTGCAAACTGAAGAGGCCTCTTTCCTGTAGCCTCAGCAGAGGCTGCGAGGAGGCCAGCAGGCCCTGTGGCCCCCCGCAGACTGGGGGAGGCCCTGACCAGTAGCTCTAAAGGCCAGAAGACCCCACAGGACAGGTGGGGAACGGGACTGTGACGTTACGTTGCTGTTCCATGGTTCCTTTCTCCTCAGCTGAAGAAGAAACTGAGCCCTGAAGCAAGGCACCAGACTGGCTTGTCCGTGCAGTGACCCAGTATTCACCAGAGAGGGGAGAAGGAACAGTGAGGCTGGTGGGTTCCTTCTTCTAAAAAGAAAACAAATCAGAGCATGTTTTTACATCCGGCTTTTGACTCCCCGGCCAACGGGTGTGATCGTCCCAGGTAGAAAAGTCAGCCTGTAATGCCCGGCTCCTGCTGGCTGCTCCGATGCAGACTCCACTTCCCCTCTCCTCCCCGTAAGGCAGGGGAACTGCCAGCCACTGCCTGGTACTGTCTGCACCCAGCAGCAACACTCCTCTACCTCCCACTGCCCTCTCCTCTGCTGAGGTCCCCCGTGCCCTGCCCTGGCACCCTCTCTGCTATGGGATCAGACACGCGGGGAGAGCAGGGCAGGTCTGTGCCCTCAGCCCCGGGGCTCTCGCACAGAGCTCTGCCCTCAGGCCCAGCCCTGAACATCACGGCGTCAGAGGAGCTTCTCCCACTATCACGGCAGCGGCTCCTGTTGGTGCCCAAAGCCCGGGACCCGCACTCAGCCCCTGAAAGCAGGGCCGGCTCCAGGCACCAGCCGACCAAGCACGTGCTTGGGGCGGCACCTGGTAAGGGGCGGCCAATCTTGGGGTGGTGGGGATTTTTTTTGGGGGGGGGGAGTTTGGTCGCTGGGGGTGGGGTGGGTTGTTTTTGTTTCGTCGGCTGGGCGTGTAGGGGGCACTGGGGGGTGGGATTCGGCAGCAGTGCTCCGGGGGGGGGGGGTGGCGGCACGGCGGGGCGCTCCGCGGGGGCAGGGGCGCTCTTTGGCAGCATGGCTCGGCGGTGGGGTGTTTGGCGGCGCGGCGCTCGGTGGGAGATATGTGTGGCGGTGGGAGGGTTCAGCAGCACGGCGCGGCGCTCCGCGGGGGGGGGGTGTTCGGTGGCGCTCGGTGGGGGGGGGTTCGACGGCACGGCATTTGGCAGCGCTCCGCGGGGGGGGGGGTGTTCGGCTCCGCGGCGCTCCGCGGAGGTGGGGTGGCGTCGTGGTGCTGAGGGCGTGTGTTATGGCGGCGCTATGGAGGGCGGCACTCTTTTTTTTTGCTTGGGACGGCAAAAAAATTAGAGCCAGCCCTGCCTGAGAGTTGGGAACGTTGCAGCACGGCCCAGCCCCGGCTGCTGGGAGAGGAAGGCCACCCCACCTCCCTGGCTGGGAGAGCTGCCATGATCCCCCCATCTGCCAGCCCCAGTTGTTCCCTATGAATTTAAAGATGCGTTAGGCTCCTTGATTTCCTCGGCAGGACCAATGTTCTCATGAGTTTGTGCGCGCGTTCCCCTCCCTGACAAGCATGCAAAGCTGATCCGTCCACGGCCGAGTTCTCAGAACAGTAATGTTCTTCTCTCTCTATTGAGCCCTGATGTATTAGAAGGTAAAACTCCTGTGAAAGGTGCGCTAGTAATGTTCAAAGCCGGCCGGCAATGCAGGTACTGCCACCAGGCTGCACGGTGATTCATCTCAGAGACATCTCATTAATTTAGCAAATACTGCCTGAAAGGAAGAGAGCGCCGGCCACCCAAACTGTTCACACAAATAAAATCCGTATCAGACGCCGCTCACCTTTCCGAGGCGGCTTTGCCTTCCCCTCCCCTCTCCTCTGAAATGTGCGTGGATATAGGTGAGTAAGCAAAGGTGCACTCACACACAAACACACCGTGACACATCTATAATCATACAGTGCATCACTCTGTTCCTAGGATCTCAACAAAGTTCACCTCCGCTCATTAAAGGTGACATGCTAAACAATTGGGTTTGAGCTCTTATTTTTTTCTTCTTTATGGTGGATAAAGAAAGCATGAAAAGGCTTTTTTTTTTTAATTGTTTCTTTCTTGTTTTTCACTTTAGACATACCCAGTCTTAGCTTCCCTGTTTCTGCTGGTGGGCTCCAGAGGGAGTTTTCTAATCCCTCAAACCAAAGGAGCATGACCACTGAATATTTAGCAAAGAGAGCTTTTCTCCCTACTGTGTGTTCGGCATTTGAGTGAAATGGGTGCCAACCAGAACAACCGACCTCCTCCCCATGCACCTGTTTCAAGCAGCCTGACCAAAACCCCCTTCCTTCCTCCCTTGATCACTCAGGTTTCATATCCTTGGTACTTGTGAGAAAGCTGTGCAAATCTGTGATCACACTGAGTGTGCTGTGCACGTCTTAGTATACTTCTCTGTCACCCTGTTTGGACTGTAAGTTCTCTGGGGCACAGACTGTGGGTGATAGTTTTGCTTCTCTGGCACAGTAGGACGCTATAACAAGAGACAGGTTTCAGTGTGGTAGCCATGTTAGTCTGTATCAGCAAAAACAACGAGGAGTCCTTGTGGCACTTTAGAGATTAACAAATATATTTGGGCATAAGCTTTCGTGGGCTAGAACCCACTTCATCAGATGACTTCATTAGACTGACCTCCCACTTGGTAAGACAACTCCCATCTTTTCATGTGCTGTGTATATACCTGTTAGTCTCTAAGGTGCCACTAAGGACCATCCCAAACCGCCCCACCATCCGCTCCAATGCAAGGCATTTCTTTACAGCGCCTTCTCTGATATACACACACAGCAACGTGTGTGTGTGTATTATTAAAAAGCCCTCTTATGTGATGGGTGTTAGTCATGTAGCGTAATGCACCACTGGAAGGTGCTGTGATACCGTGGTGGTGAACGTGGTATAATGACCTGCACAGAACAGAATAGCACGGGAGTGACACTTGAGGTATGTCTGTACAGCCCCAGCAAAAGTAGGGCCCAGCTGATAATGGTCTTTCAGCACTACCACGAGAGAAACGTTAAATAATAATAAACCGACCTCGTCAGCCCAGTAGTTCTGTTGTCACCCATAGAGCCAGCCACGAAAAAAGAAGGGTGGACAAGATCTGCATCTCTAATGTAAAAGCAAATCAAACCCCACAGGGCTTTAACAACAACTACCCTTTATTCATCAGAAAGAAGCCAAAAGGAACGTGCCCTGTATTTGGTTCCGAGCACAGGTCCCCGTTTGAAGGATGTGCTGACCTCAGGATAGCCGTATAGGTTTGGTTGAGGGCACAGGCCTGTGCGTCAGGACACCTGGGTTCTATTCCTGACCTGCTCTTTAGCTTTGGTCACTTCATTTCTCCGTGCCTCTGTTTCCCCACCCACTTTTTGTCTGTGTAGACTGTAGGCTCTCTGGGGTGGGGCCAATCTCTCATCATGTGTTTGGACAGCGCCTAGCACCAGGGGGCCCTGGTCTCGTTTGTGGCCCCTAAGCCCTACCGAAATGCATTACCTAGGGAGGTGGTGGAGTCTCCTTCCTTGGAGGTTTTTATGTCCCGGCTTGACAAAGCCCTGGCTGGGATGATTTAGTTGGGAATTGGTCCTGCTTTGAGCAGGGGGTTGGACTAGATACCTCCTGAGGTCCCTTCCAACCCTGAGATTCTATGATTCTATGATTCTATGACTGTCCTCTGCGCACAAACCCTAGCCTCTCCCCTGCCCCCCACATCTCCCTGAGCCTCCCTCCTGCCTCCCTTAGCCTCCTTCCTGTCCCCATCCCCCTGTACCCCCCTCAGCCTCCCTCGGCTCCCCACACCCCGGCCCCCTTAACCTTCCCCCACATTCTTCTGCCCCCTGCCCCCACATGCCCCTGCACCTCCCTCAGCCGCTCTTATATCCCACATGATCACCTCCAACCCCCTCAGTTTCCCCTCTGCCCCATCCCCATGCCCCCCTCAGCCTTCCCCCTGCCCCCCACACTCCCTGGCCCCCTCAGCCTTCTTCCTGCCCTCCACACCTACTACCCCTGTCAGCGTTCCCCCTGCACACTCTGTCTCCCTCATGCCCATATCCCTCTGTCCCCCTCAGCCTGCCCCCTATCCCTGGCCCCACACCCCCCTGCAACCCGCTCAGCCTTCCCCCCACATCCCCTCACAGTCCCCATGCGCTGTCCAGGCCCTGAACCATGGCCTCAGCCAGTCTGCCTGTGGGCTCGGCTTCAGCCTCCTGGAGCCCAGCGGGAGGTGGCAGCCAGCGTCAGGAGGGCAGCCTGCCTGCCACATGCAGACAGAGCGTGGGGACGGGGCGGCCCTCGCGCAGGCCTCAGCCCCGCTGGCAGCAGTGGGAGATGGCGCCATTTTGATGAAGGGACAATTGGCGCCTTTGGCCATGTTTCCATGGGACAGGTGAGAAGCCCCCACAATCCCGAGTCACAATCAGAGCGTGAGGGTGGCCGTGCTGCTGCCCCTGTTGTGCATGGGGTCGGCCCAGCACGCCCAACTGATGGGGGTGATCCTGTCACGGAGTGTGGGGGGACTCAGGGTCCTGCACCCCCGGCTTCCTGCGATTCACCATGACTCTCAGCCAGCCAGTAAAGCAGAAGGTTTATTTAGACGACAGGAACACAGTTCAAGACAGGTCCCGCAGGCACAGAAAACAGGACCCCCTCAGTTAGGTCCATCTTGGGGTCCTCGGGCACCCCAGCCCCCTTGGGAGGTCAGAGCCCTGTCTGCCTCCCAGCCATTCCACCAGCCAGCTCCTGAAACTCTCCCTTCAGCGACCCCTCCCACAGCCTTTGTTCAGTTTCCCGGGCAAAGGTGTCACCTGGCCTCTAACCCCTTCCTGGGTTCTCATGTTACATGCTCAGGTATTCTCCGGTCAGTCTCCCATCCCCCAATGCAGACTATCCCAGCCACACTCCCCTGTCAGCATTCAAAGACCACAGTAAGAACAGTCCCAGTTCGTCACAGATGCGTAGCCAGAATCAGCCAGAATCCACTGGAAGCTGCTTTACCAGTTTGTTGGGGCAGCCAGACTTATGGGACCGGCTGCAGCTGGCATTCGGGGTGTGCGGGCAGGGGGAGGAGGCAGCATGAATTGCATGTGGGAGATTCATTCGTTGTTTGTGTGACAGCACAAACTCCCCCTCATCCCAAAACCTGGTCCCCAAATGAGCAGACTGGAGCACATCACACTAAGCAAACTGGTGCCACATGCAACAAAATAAACAGGTCCCATCTCGTGTCCTTTGTTGCACATTTCGATGGCGTGTGCCAGGTGCTGGCAGGTTGCAGGGTCGAGAAGCGTGCATGCGGGTGAACCGCCTGGGTGCTCTTTTCCAGAACTATACGGACGTGGAGCTGTTCCCTCTAATGCACCAGTTCCTGCCCCCTGTATCCCAGCCAGAGAGCTGGGACACAGAGAGCAGCTGCCTTGACAGTCGCTGAATGAATCCAGTTTGATCCTCTTCCCTGTGGGACAGATGCAGCAGCAGCGCAGTCTCGCTCCAGCCCATCCCACTCAGGGATCTCCTCACCCGGCCCTGACCTGTCGGGACAATGGCGGGAGCCGGGGTTCAGTCTCTGTAACCCCACGTGCTAAGCAGGGGTTAGTGATACCAAATGGAACTGAAAGTCCGAGAGGGGTGGGGAGAGGGGTTCCCACCGGGTGTGTGGGTTTGGTGAAAGGCGCCTACAAAACGTTGGGTCTGCCCAGTGCTTAAAGACAGAGCTGACTGGACTCAGCTGGAAGTCCTGGTTTCTTCTCAGTGATCCCTAGAGCTGAAAACACTGTGAAGCCGGTTTGCCTGGGCACCATAGAGCCGGTGCTGTGGTGAAAGACAGTACAGCGGGGAGCAGCAGGGAGGTTCCCCCTAGCCAGGGAAGTCACTAAGAGCTGGACTCACTCCGGGCTGGAGGCCCCTCACAGCATGGCATCGCAGCTCCAGGCAGAGACGGCAGCATGGAGCAGCAGCGGTGCAGAGCAGAGGCAGAGGCATCCCTGGCCCACCCCTTCTCTCCCTGGGGCAGGAGGCGAACCCCCCGCCCCCGAATCCCGCCTGAACTCTCAAACTCTGCTGAGCTGGGCCCGTAAACTGGGTAAGGGGACAGCAGAGGGAAAATGGGAGGGGTGTGCCAAAGGGACATTCGTCCATTGGACTCTCTCACCCCAAGCTGGGAAACTGAGGCAAGAGGCTGCTGCCCAATGGATTGTAGGGCAGGCGTTTCACTCACAGTTCACATACTGCTGAGTCACTCTTGTGGTGGTTTCCCCAGTTCATGCTGCGTTTCTTTCTCCTCTAAATAAAAGTTCTCGTGTGTTAGACTCAGACTCAGCGCTCGCGACGGGGGAACAGCTGCCTGTTAGGGGCGTGCTGGTCAGTTTCCCAGATTTCTGGGAGGGGCGCTCCAGCTGGTTCTGCTTTGCAATGCTAAGAGGAACCCCGAGATCCTGATTCTCGTCCTTGTCACTGCCAATACCACCTGGCACAAGTGTTACACCCCCATCGCGTTCTGCACAACCCCTGTTCCTGCCATCTCCTCTGGCTTGATCCTCTCCATTTAGTGCGTCCTTCGTCTGGAAGGCCGATGATACGGTAATGCCGCAGAGTCCCACTGAGAAATTAAATCCCTGGCTCACACCTGCCCGGCTTCAGAAACGTTGGCATTCTCGGGGAGGAGGGAGGGAGCCCAAGAAATCTGGTATCTGCGGTAAATAAAGGCTGGGCAGACGTTCCGGAGGGGGCTCCCTCCCTGCCCACAGGCCAGGCTTGAGGCCAGCGGTTGAGAAAGCAAGATAAGCTGGGTGTGGAGTGGCGCTTTCCCCATAAAGGCATGGAGCCCCGGCTCTGGTTTCTGATGTAGAAGTGGGACGCTTCAGGGTGCTAACTCGCCCGCTCAGCTGCAGCGTCGGGATGGGTGAGTTTTATTGAAATGCCCAGTATTTCACACAGCCTGGAGATGTAGGGCCAGAGCCTGGTGGTGGGCACCAGAGCCCCAGGCGGTGTGGGCACGTGGGGGAGGTGCAGTGGCAGGCATGCTATGTGGCCCCTGTGGGACACCATGTGCCCTGAGTGCCCGGGCACAGAAAGGAACGTGCCCAGACAGACGCAGTAACTACCGCATAGAGAGGGGCAGCCTGCACTCCTCTCAGTGCCGCCCCTCAGCCCGGGCAGGTGCACAAGGGGGAGGGGAGCCCTGGTGCATCCTCTGCTTTCCCGACCCCGCCTGGCCAAGGCACAAGGGATGGGGGCGCAGTGAGGTACATGCTGCTTTTCCTTTGAAACGGAGCAGCATTTCCCCCAGCAAGTGCATGCTGCAGCATGAGCCTGGCTAGCTAGGAGTCTGGCAGTGCCTCCTGGTGGGTAAAGAGTGCCCCCGGGGCCATGGGGTACCAGGAGCCTGGTGGAGATCCCCTGCCCAGCGCTCTGCTGGACCCTAGGCAGGAATCCTCCCTCCCTGCCCCAGGTTCCTTTGGGCATTGGGGCCAAAGTACTTTAGAACACAAAGGAACTAGCATAAGCCATGTTTTAAAAATGGGGAAACTGAGGTATGGTGCAGTGTAATGAGTTTTCCAAGGTCACAGGTCGAACTCAGGCCCTCTGTGTCTTAGACTACTACAGTGTGTGAACGGCTGCTAGCTGGCAGCGTCCCCTCTCCTCTGGGGCGTCAGGAGAAGGGGAGGCATGTTTTCAAGGATGAGTGACTCCAGATTGTTATTTCACTTCAGTTCCAAACATTGTAGTTCTGGCTTGTCAGACTCACTGAAATCCTTCTCCTTTAAAGCGTTAACCCTTTGCCTGCCATGGGGTTATGCCTCTCTCCTCTCTCTCACAAGGATACCTGAGATTGCTGGCAGCGTGTCACAGTTACTTGGGCTGTGACATTGTCTGAAGAATTTGGGGTCCAGGTAGCTCCAAAAAGAAGATGTTTCCAATGAAATCTGTCTGGGGATCATGTCTGGGCAAAGTGTTTCCATTGCGACAGTGTGTTTCGGTGTGTCGTTTACACGGTGTTCTCTCTCTCTCTCTCTAATTCATTTGCACGTTTGTATCACGGTCACTTGTGGGGTTAGTTGTGGACTTTCTAACTTTGCAACACCACATGAATACAATGATGGTTGACAGAAAGCACGGTGCCGGACTCCAGTGCGGCTTTAGCCGGTTCTGGTTTGACACACACACACAACCTATTTACCACTGGGGGCTGCATATGCCGTGCTCTGCGTTCTGTGGGCTGTAGCTACACAAGATGTAATACCAGGGCCGGGATAGATATACCTGGGGGGGGCGGGGGGTGAATGAGCCGGTTTCTGTCCAAGAGTCTGGATTGCTCTGGGCTGCTGATCCCGGCAAGGTCATTGTGAATCCCTGCGCTGAGTGCTGAAGGTGGCCTGGGAAAAGCATGTGTGGGGCGGGGGAGGGGTGTCTATGTTAATCCCGGCTGAAATAAATGGCCATGCCCTTGCTAGGGCAGCGCTTACAGTGCACCCCTCAGCGACCTGGCTCCATTTTGAACTCTTTTTGGCCAGGACTGTGGCCCCTGGCGACTCTGCCCACTTTAAGCCTGGCCTGAGCTGGGCCCACAGAACAGCTGCAGTGTCAGCAGCGTGTCCCCCTCTGGGCTGCTGGGCTGCAGTGCAGGGGGCAGCATGCCTGGCGTGGGGCACACAGCAGCTCTGTGCCCTGGGCCCCTCTCACCTGGTGCTCATCTGAGGGGGGCAGAGCCCTGCCGGAGGCTGCCCAGCTGCTGTCTCTGTGTGGGTGAGCGGGCACTGCCCTCCGGCTGGTGGCAGTGACTGTGGACGGGGGGAGCTGGGACAGAGGGGGTTGCTCCGAGCAGCACTCCCCTTGCAGCGGTGCAGCGCGGGGAGAGAGGAGGCAGCTCCTTCCCCACCACAGGGAGCGCTCCAGCCGGCCCTGACCCGCCCGGGACCCGGGAGCCAGGCCATCGGAGCCGCAATCTTTGAATGGTTTTTACCCTGCAGCTGGGTCCCAGCTGTGTGCTAATCGGGCCGGCTGCAGAGACGGAGACAGTGGCCGGGCCGGGGGAGAGGTGAATGGTGGGCTTCACCCCGTCTCCAGAGACTTGGGCCAACCCCCGCCATGCTGAGCCCCTTTGAACATCTAGCCATGTCCTGCGGTGCCTACCTGGGAGCTGAGCTCTTCTGAAAATCTGGCCCAGTAGTTGAGCCCTCTGAAAACTCTGGCCTTAGCGTCTAAGGGTAACATTTTCAAGAGTGGCTAAGTCACTTAAGTGCCTAAATCCCAGTGACTTCTAGTGGGATTTAGGCACTTGTGAAACTCTCTCCTGGTCTCATGTCCAGCGGTTTCTGTCCCCTGCAGGGTTCCAGTCCAGCTCTCTCCTGCTTCTGTCTGCGCTGTCCATGATGGCGCTCCTTTGCGTAGCCCCCGTGCAGGGCAACGTGACCCTGGCCCACAAGAAGGTGGGTGAGTAGAGAGGGGTGAGTAGAGAACCCGTCAGAGAGCTTCTATCATCTGCCATATCCGAGATCAGGGCATCGTGGGCCTGATTCTGCTCCTCTCCCCCATGCTGGGGTCACCCCTAGATCCACTTATCCACTGAATGCACCTTCCCGCCCCCCCGCCAGCGCTGGGCCCAAAGAAACGCTGAGTTCTCCGAAGGGATCGCAAGGCCGGCCTGCGCTAGTGAGCCCACTACTCCCATTCGCAGGCCTCCAGCGCCTGGGAATGGGCCAGCCGGGATGGGGGAGGTGCTGCTCGACTGGCTGTTTGCTTTCCACAGCTTCGTTATCCCTTTCTCCGGTAATGGCTGCCAAGCCCCCGGCAGTGACTGAAGAGCGCTGGTGCCAACTGCAGGGCAGCGTGTGGGAACCAGGCACCCCCCCCAAATTGGCTGGGAGTTCTACCCTTCCATCTCACCAACTCCTATTCTAGGGCTAGCCCCGGCTAACAGCTGGGGATCTCTCGCTAATGCCTAGAAGCCTTGCCCCCAGAGTCCAGGCAGCAGGGAGAGCCAGTTCCTCCTTGTCAGGGGTTTTCATTCCCTTCTCCCCACACCTCCAGCGGCTCTGGGAGCTGCTCAGGGGCTTGCCCAGGCCGGCCAGGGGCCGAGCCAGCTCCAGAGGTGGCCCTGAGCCCCTGCCCCCGCAGTGCTCAGCAGCTCCTCCCCCTCGGCTCAGCTATGGGGGAGGGGCACACAGGGGGATTGTCAGGGGGGTAGGGGAGCTGGGGGGCTCAGGCTCGAGGGAGGACCCTGCGGAGGGGAGGGGCAGTATAATCACAGTGCTCTCATTCTACCAGGATAGTTCGGAACAATTTCCGCCCCAAAGACAAGCCCTTCGATAGGATGTCTGGAATTTTCAAAGGCGCCACAGGGAGTTGGGTGCCTAAATCCCACTGAATTCCAATCACAGTCGGGTGTCAAACTCCCTTAGGCTCTTTGAAAACTCCCATTTAAATTGTCACCGATGGGTTTCATAATTAACATTCGCTGAGATGGATCTGGCAGCGTCTCCCCCATCCTCCCCAAACGATTTCTTCAGCAGTACGGACTCACGAAGGATACAGAGCCTTGGTTTACACTTGATTCATCTCTTCAAGGTTTCTTCAAAACCAGCAGAGCAAGAAACTATTCTTATTTTATTTTATTGGTAAAATGAAAGTGTAAGATCTGGAGCCGGATTCTGTGGCCAGGAATGGCCGGGGCGGATTCTGTGGCTGTAGTATTGTGAAATACACAGGACCTGCCTCTAAAAACCCAGCCTCCAGTTACCCCAGGCTGATTTGATTGAGCTAGCTAGTGCTCTCTCTCCCCGCCTCCCCATCTGCCCCCTTAACCTGATGTTCGTGGCATTTCAGGGTTCCCTAAAGACTGCAGCAACATCCCCAGGGACAGCCCCAGTGGGGTCCATGTCATCCAGCCGGCAGGCTCTCCCCCTCGAGTGGTGTGGTGTGACATGGACACCGAAGGCAAAGGCTGGACCGTTGTGCAGAGAAATTCTTACAACACAGAGATCACCTGGAAGGAGTCCTGGAGCACCTACAAGTACGGCTTTGGGAACGTGCAGCAGGATTACTGGCTGGGCAACGAGTACCTGTCCCTGCTCACGCGGCAGAACATCTACAAGGTCTGCTTTGTCGTGGAGGACAAATCCAACAACACCCGCTACGCAGAGTACGACATCTTCAGTGTCGAGGGTGAGCCCAGCGGGTACCCGCTGAGGCTGGGCAGGTACTCTGGGGACGGCGAAGACTATCTCACCACCTACCACTCCGGCCTGGGGGGCATACACGACAACATGAAGTTCAGCACGACTGACAAGGATCAGGACCAGGCCAGTGGGAATTGCGCAAGTAGCTATGGAGGCTGGTGGTACGACAAGTGTCAGAACGTCCTGCTCAATGGGAAAGGCTACATCTACTGGGCAGGGTTCTGTAAGAGTGGGGAGTGCAGGTCTTCCCTCATCCTGGTTAAGCCAACAGACGTGTGCTGGGTCCGGCAGGAGGAGCCCATCCTCCTTGGGAGCCGGCGCCGCTGAGAAGGGGAGACAATATTAGATCAGACACGGCGCGCCAGCCCCCACCTAATCAGTGCAGTCCCTGCAATGCCTCTACTCTGCCCACTCCCTTCCTGTTGGCTTCTGCATGGTAAATCCCCTGGAATAAATGCTGAGAGCCGACCCCGCCGGTGCGTTCGAATGACACGAAAAGCGTGATTGGTGTGTATAACTGGACCCCCGCTTCCACTCTGCCTCGCTGGAAGCCATGTCACTCACTACGACTTTAGACCCACATTAACCTCTGCTTCTCCCAGCCCTGCCACTGCCCCTTGGCATTAGTGATCAATGAATCATGACACTGGATTTCTAGCAACTGTCATTGAGCGTTTCAATGGGGGATGACTCAAAGCCAGGACTTTACATCTGAATTCTGCATGTATTAGCAGTGGTGAGTTTAGGTTCAAAAACCTGGCCTCTGTGTTTTTAATAAATATGGTTATTACATGAGAAAACATTGCAACAGTAATTAGTTGCTGATGAACCACTGAGATTAGATAGACGTGCAACGAAACCACACAATAAAGATATTGGTGTCCCTCTTCAACCCAAGGGGCTAGTCAAAGTTTGGGGCCCTGGGGATGTTCCAGTGGGGAGCAGAAATTGGCAATGGAGTCTGGTAATTTTTTGATGTCTTGTTTATTGACAAGGAACATACAGAGTCCTGCTTCTCCAAAAACAGCAGGAACCAACAGCAGGGATTAGCCTCCCTGCTCTCAGCTCCAAGCCTCTTTAGCCAGCACCTGGCCCAAAAGCTCTCTATGCTCCTCCCAAGATCACACCATGCTCACAGGCTCTGCTCGGCTTTCCTGCTCTGCCTCTGTGTCCTGGCTGCACTGCCCGGCTTGTCTCTGTCACACACGCACCAGCTCAGAACAATACTCGGTGGCATCCTCTGCCCACCTGGGGCTAGTTTCTGGGCACACGCCATCATGGCTTGTTCTACACGAGGCCCCCTTACCTGTTGCTTCCAGCTGTCTTAAATGAAGAGTGCATCCTCACAGCTGTGTCAATGAGATTTTAACTCCACCCATCACATGGTATAATCCAGCTCCTAGCAGTGTATTTATCTGTCAGGCTGACGTCCTCTGAGCATCTCTGAGCATTTCCTGCCTGTTTGGCTTCAGTCACTTCAATCAAAGTTCATTGTGAGCAGATGCTGAACACCATAAATGCTAACAGCCAAGGGCAGGAGCACCCCCCCCCCCCCCCCCCCCGAACAGGGAAAGAACAGGCTAAAGAACAAGTCAGCTGGGCCTGATGAAGTTCACCCTCAGGCAGGGCTTCCAAATCGTGGGCTGTAGCCCAAAGATGGGCCATGACGTAGTCCTGGCTGGTCCACTGGCAGGGTGAAGATGGGGGGGAATGTGAAGGGGCATTGCCCCCCCCCCCAAAACTGCATCTTTCCAGTCCCCTCCTGACCATGGCCCTTCAGTGCATCCCCAGGACACAAGGCCCTGTCTAATTGGCCTTCCTGACAGAGCCTGCATGGAGAGCGTGCGTAGGGGGGAGTTTGGGGAGCAGGTTTGGAAAGAGGGATGTTTTCAGGGGGAGGGAAGCTGGGAGCCGCTGAGGTGCAGCTGGAAGGTTTCCTCCTCCCTCCTCAGCATCTGGGGTGCAGACAGGTGTGGGAGGGGGTTGCTATTTTGCAGTTGGGAGTATCAGGGACCCCTCACCCCCCCGTGCACTGAGCTGTCCCCTCCATCTCGGTTGCTGGTGGTGAGGTGGGGTGGTGAGGGGGGTGGTGAGGTGAGCTGTTTTGCAGTGGGGGAGCGGGGGATCCCCCTGCCCAGGGCACTGACCTCTCCCCTTCCCGCCTCCCATCTCCGCTGTCCGTGCTGGGAGCCACCCCCACCCCCAGTCTGCTCATTGCAGGCTGCGCTTGGTGCCCTCCCCAGCCAGCCATCCCTCGCCGGGCTGGAGCATGACGCTGCAAGCGGGGACATCCTCAGCCTGTCCCGGGCAGCCAGCTCGCTCAGCCGTTTTGCTGACTGGGGGCTCCCTGCCAAACCCAGGGTTCCCCTGCACCATTCCCCCCAACTTGGGGTCCCACCCACACCCCAACTCCCCCCTGAACATGGCTACCCCTCCCCTTCCAAAACAACCTGAACTCTTCATACGCCACAGCCCACCCCCGCCCCTCCCCATGAGCCACCTGGCAGCAGTGCCCTCCATAGGACCAAACTGCTCTCCATGTCGCCCTCCCACCCCCACCCCCCAGGGCCAGGCTGGCGCTCTCTGGGGCTGGACCCCGGCTGTGACTGGGGTTTCAGCACTCCTGCTTCACAGATGTATACAGAGCACTGTATAACCAGAGTTGTCATAACTATAAAGGGAAGGGTAACAGCTCTGCTGTGTACAGTACTATAAAATCCCTCCTGGCCAGAGACTCCAAAATCCTTTTACCTGTAAAGGGTTAAGAAGCTCGGATAACCTGGCTGACACCTGACCCAAAGGACCAATAAGGGGACAAGATACTTTCAAATCTTGGTGGGGGGAAGGCTTTTGTTTGTGCTCTTTGTTTGGGAAGTCATTCGCTCTTGGGACTGAGAGGGACCAGACATCAATCCAGGTTCTCCACATCTTTCTGAACAAGTCTCTCAGATTTCAAACTTGTAAGTAAACAGCCAGGCAAGGTGTGTTAGTTTTTACTTTGTTTTCTCAACATGTAAATGTACCTTTTACTAGAGTGTTTACCTCTGTTTGCTGTACTTTGAATCCGATTTCTAACACAGCGTTTTGCTCTGGCCTATTGCTCTTTAAGTTTGATTACCCTGTAAAGTTATTTTCCATCCTGATTTTACAGAGATGTTTTTTACCTTTTTTCTTTAATTAAAAGCCTTCTTTTTAAGAACCTGATTGATTTCTCCTTGTTTTAGGATCCAAGGGGTTTGGATCTTGATCCACCAGGAGTTGGTGAGAGGAAGGAGGGGGATGGTTAATTTCTCCTTGTTTTTAGATCCAAGGGGGTTGGATGTGTATTCACCAGGGAATTGGTGAAAAGTTTCTCAAGGCTTCCCAGGGAAGGGAATCCACTTGGGAATGGTGGCAGTGGACCAGATCTAAGCTGGTAGTTAAGCTTAGCAGTTTTCATGCAGGCCCCCACATTTGTACCCTAAAGTTCAGAGTGGGGAAGCAGCCTTGACAAGAGTCTAGTGACTCTCTCACCCTGGGCTCTCCCCAGTATAGACTCTTGTTCACACTAGTCAAAATGATGTTCAAATGCTGAGAAGGAGCAGGGAAGAGGCACAGAAATGACTTGTGGCCTAGCCAGCACACCTTCGAGCAGGCAACCCGAGGGGCTGCAGCTAGTCAGCTTGACTAAGCAGTTCCGAGCTCTGTCATTAAGGTCTATAGTCACCCAGCAGGAGGAGGTAGCTGCATTTCAGGTTTTTGCTCTAGCAGACAAAGGTGTAAGGAGAGTTGGCAAAGCTGATGTTAGAAACATTGACACTGGAAATCCATGTAAGTGTAGAAGAGTGACGGAACCAATCGTGCGGGGATGTGGGAATTCACTCTCACCTGGCCTCTGGGGATGGAGGCAGCACGTGGCTGGCACTTCTCGCTCCTGCCGTAGGAGGGGCAGGTGCTGCTACCGACTGCTCCCCCTAACCCCCAACCTGCTGCGCTCTGGGGATGCTGCCCTGCTGTGGAGCTCTCAGGTGTCTTGAACTGGAATTTGTTTGAAGAGAAACTGCTAAGGAGCCTTATCAGCCCCGAGCAGAGAGTACCTGGGAGCCTGCCTGGGTCGGGCGGGTCTGGTACAGCCTCCCCCAGATAAGGCTCTTCCCTGGACCTGCCACCCATTGGAATCTGGAACGATTCCCTCCGAGGTAACACCCGGGGCAGCCAGGGCAGGGCAGGGCACGGCTTGCTCCCCTGGAGCGTTAGGGCTTTCAGGAGTCAGAGGTGCCAGCGGAGCAGGTTGTACGTTAAAGCAGCGAAGGCAGTTGGGGGGCAGAGGAATTGGGTGCTTTGCCATTGCACTTGATCAGCTCAATTTGAAAATTCTTTCAAAGGAAATCCAGATGTATAGATCTGACTGGGGTACATGTACACACATACACACGCACACTCACATGTGCACACTCTCATGTGCACATACACGTACACACATACATACGCACATGTACACATACAGATGTATACAGACGTACACATACACGCACACACGCTGTCCCTGGAGCGCCCCAGGATGCGACTGACGGGGTGGCTGGCTATTATGGAGGCAGAAGGGGGTTGGGAGAAAATAATCAAGAAGAACTTTTGCTGAAAATGCAAACCTAAGCTGGAAATCTGTGCAGGGCTGGGCTCAGCGAAAATGATCTTTTGAGCTGCTCTTGTTAACCGTGGTCCTGTACTTCCTGGTTTGCGTCGGACCCAGGCAGGAGACTGGGCTGCTCTCAGCTTTAGAAGCCATTGGAATGAGCCAGGTCGGAATGAGCCAGGCCCTCAGAGCCTTCTGCCACCAATCGCCCCAGCAGTCACTGATCCACACCAAACCACGTCCTTCCAGTCAGGCAGTTTCATATGCACACGTCAAACCCTTGGTTTGCCACTCAGACACCACGGTGATGGGCACAGTAAGGACCGAGAGACGCTAAACAGGCAGACAGACAAGGAAATAGTGGCCCTGGCTACAGGTGTGTGTGTGGTGCAAACGGATGAACACCAGTTGCTGGCTGAAGGCACAACCTTAATACCCGCATCTCCTGTCTGTCAGCTATCGTTCGCTTGGCAGCCTGAGCTCCGATTTCTAACGCAGCGTTTTGCTCTGGCCTATTGTGGTTCTCATGTCGGGGGCGCCTTGGCCCCTGGTATCAGGAGCGGTGCGAAGGAGGCTGCTTTTCAAAGGTCCTTAAGTAGAGTTGTCAACTTTCTACTTGCACAAAACCAAACGCCCTTGACCCAACCCCTTTCATGCCCTTCCCCAAGGCCTCACCCCCACTCACTCCAGCCCAGCCCACCTCCCTCAGTCGCTCGCGCTCACACCCTCACTCACTTTCACTGGGCTGGAGCTGGGGGTTGGAGTGCAGGGAGGGGTGAGGGCTCCAGTGGGGATGCGGGCTCTGGGATTGGGCTGGAGATTAGGGGTTTAGGGTGCCAGAGGGGGATCCGGGCTGGGGCAGAGGGTTGGGGTGCGGACTCTGGGAGGGAGTTTGGGTGCGGGAGGGGGCTCAGGGCTGGGGTAGGGTTTCTGGGTGCGAGCTCCGGCCAGGCGGCGCTTACCTCAGCCGGCTCCTGGTCAATGGCACACCGGTGCTAATGCAGGCTCCTGACCCCTGGTGTCCCTCCGCTGGCAGGCTCTGAGCAAGGCCTGCCCAGAGAACATGGATGACGAGCTCTCGATCCTGCTGACAGCACCCCCCAGCACAGACAAACTCCAGCACATCTTGGAGGTGAGCAGAATGGGGAGGGGCCGCAGGGGGTTTACCTTAGCCCTGGGGACTCCTAGAAAGAAGAGACTGGAAAATCCATGTTTCTATTGGATCCTTCCGACTATGCATTCGTGATATAAACTCACTGGGTGACCTTGGGGTAACTCACTTCCCCCTTACGGCATCAGTCTTCTCCACTATCAAATCTACACTGGGGAAGAAGGACAGAAGCCCCGACAACCACCTTCACCTCTGGGTGTCTGGTCCTGGGAGCCGAAACCAACTGGACTATCTGCCCCATCTCCTAAACTGCCTTGTCTTTCCCTCCTAGGGCCTTGTCCTTAGTGCTCAGCCTGGCCCCTTCCCAGCTTGTCCCTGACCTTTAAAGGACGCTCCAAGCCCCTCCCATGCCTGCTTCCCTTGGGGTCTCTCTCCTGGCTGAGCACAGGCTGCCCTTCTATCTCTCAGCAGGCCTGGGTCCTAGTCACAGGCTGCGTCTTGTCACGTGACCCCCACACTTATTCCCTTCGCCCTTGGGAGCTGCATCACCTGGGCCAGGTGCAGTTCAGCTCCAACCCCTTTCCTGGCCATCTCACCCTGGGACAGGTTGAAACTGGAAACCTGTGGGTAACAGTAACTGGTTGCTCCCAAAGGTGCTGAAGACACAATGGAAGAGGAAATCCTTTGGCCTGGATTGAAATTATTCCGACTGAAAGTGAATGAGAGAAAATAGTTCCAGAGTTCTCTTCCTAGCAGCAGAAAATGTAGCGATTGATAGAGGTTCAGGTCAGAAAGGACCATTCTGTGCATCTAGTCGCCCCTCCTGTATAACTCAGGGCCTAGAATGTGACCAAGTGGTTCCTTCAGCCAACCATAGCATGGGACTGAGCCAGAGCACGTCTTTTGGAACGACATCCACATGCAGGAGAGCCAGCTGGCTACCAGAAAATCTCTCTTCTGCAGTGACGTGGGGTTAAGGGACACGGGGGAAAAGACATGGAGGCTGTGACTAAACTTAGAGCAGCAAGGCCAGGAAAATCAGGGTTAGGTCCCAGGCCTGGCTATCAGATCTGCTGTTTTCTATTCCTGGCTTTGGGACCATGAGCGAGTCTCTGCACCGCTGGGTGCCTCGGTTTCCCCAGCTATCAAATGGAGCTAATCAAGGTTTTGTTTGTTCTCCCCATTTTACAGGGTGGGAAACCGAGACACAGTTGGGACCTGTCTACACTACAGGTCTGTCGTGCGTTTGTAATCTGCTGACCCCCACATGTTGTTCAGAGCCTATGGACAACACAGCTCCTAAAGGTACGTTTGTTCTGTGCTTATCCCATATGTACCAGCAGGGCTGGACAGCATTTCTCACTGTGCTGTGGGGAGCAGGTCCTGGGTACTAAGTGTCTGAAGAAGCTCTCAAGGACTAATTTTTTAAAATAATTGTTGGGAGAAAACATACAATCACTGCGGATAAGATTGGGGGGTGACAAAATACAGGCAGAGTGGTAAATCCTGATGGCGAGAGGGCAGTGATACACAGCGATCTGGCTCATTCGGCCAGCTGGACCCATTCAAAGAAAACAAGTTTGAGCAGAGCCCAATGCAAGGTCCTATATGTAGCCACAAGGCATGCCGGCCACACCTCCAGAATGGGGACGTGTATCCAGGAAAGCAGTGACTCTGAAAAGGATTTAGGGGCCAGAGTGGAGAAGCCACTCAACATGAGCTCCCAGTGTGATGCTGTGGTGAACAGGGCTAAAGCCATCATTAGACGAAGGAGCAGAGCCGTGAGTAGGATAGGGAGGTGACACAGCAGCAGTGAGACTGCTATTGGAATACTGCCTCCAGTCTTGGTGTCCTCCTTTGAAAAAGATGGTCCTAGAAATTGGAGCTGGGGCAGCAAAGAGCCACCAAATGTTCTGAGGGCTGGAGAAAAATGCCTTCTAGTGAACTATTGAAAGAGCTCAACCTGTTTAGCTTATCAAAAGAAGATTGAAAGGTGACTTCACTGAAGTGTTGAAATGCCTTAATGGAGAGAAAATATTGGGTATTAAAGGGCTCTTTAATCGAGCAGAGAAAGACAGAACAAGACCCAATGGCTGGAAGGGGAAAAGAGACAAATTCCTATGACAAATAAGGCACAAATATTCAACAGCGAGGATGATTGACCACAGGAAGAAGCTACCAAGGAAAGTGGTGGATTCTCCATCTCTTGATGTCATTAATAAAGACTAGATGCCTTTCCGGAATGTGTTTGCCCCAAAAGTAGCTATTGTGGTAGACAGGAGGCCTGTGATATGCAGGGGGTCAGATTAGATGCTCTAACGGTCTCTGCTGCCCATAAAGTCTACTCATTTCTACCGAGTGTAGCATTGGGAGCAGCTTGTGATGTTTTACTGTCTAGCCGGCTTGCTTCCTAGAATGAACACTCATTGAGTGGGGTGATCCACAGGGAGTAGCTCAAACCTCCAAAGTGTCTGGCCTGTGGCAGGACAGTAGCACTGCAGGGGAGGGGTGGGTGTGGCAGTGACATCACAGAGGTCTTTTACAGGACCTCAGCCTATTGGCCAAAGGTGCTGGGGAGGTGGTGACCTCACAGAGGGATGCTGACATCAGCCAGGCAGGACAGGGGCGCAGGGCCAGGGAAACCTCAGAGACCCCTGTGGCTTTGCTTCAGCAAGTCTCCTTCTCGAGGTCTCTCTTTGAGGTCTGAGAGAGTATTTGGGTTCATGTATGTGACCACCAGGAGGAACCTCTTTTGAGTTTTCTCCTTTCTTTTTCCTGATTTCACTAGAAAACTGACGTCCCTGTTTAGAAGGTAAGAGCCTCTGAGAGGTTTGGAACCTGTTCACTCTGCTGCATCTGGCGCCAGCTGAATTTTAGGCATGGAAAACACTAGCTTAAGGTGGCCAAATTTTATTCCCCACCTGGGATTTTGTCCCTTAGAATCTCTGGGGACATTAAGGTTTGTCCTTTTTCTTTTACCTTTTCCTCCATCCCTCCCTCCTTTCTCTTCATCTCTTACTTCTTTTGTCCTTTCCCTGTTCCCCTCCCACCACCAGGATGGGTGTGTGTGTCGTGGGGGGTGCTCTACAACTCCCATTGTGGGAGGTCCACCGAAAAATGTGGGGCTGAAATAGTGCTCAGACTGTGATCCCCAGCGGTGACCTGGGCCATCCTTTGGGCTCTCTGGTGAGAACCCTCATCCTCCCGCCCCTCGGTCTCTACCCTGATTGGCTGAGCAGGGGGTTATTGACAGGGAGGAGACTCAGGTCCCTGTTGTTTTCTTTTAAGACCAAGTAAATAGTCATAACCAGTCATATGTTCGACAAATTTTGCTGCTTCTCTGCAGTTCATTATTTTCTCTACCATTCCAGTTCTCCTAAAATACTTGCTGAATAATTACTATGAACTCTTGCTGGTCTGGAACTCACTTGAGAGCACTTTATTCAGGTCATTCAATGTCTGAAATTCAAGATCCGATGGTTAGTTTGAAAATCAGGGCTCTTGGGTCCTATTCCCAACTCTGCCACGGACTGGCTGTGTGACCTAAGACAAGTCAATTCTCCTTTCTCAGCCTTAGCTTCTCCCTCTTTCAAGTAGGGATAACAATCCGC
>NW_027053505.1:0-29000 GCF_011386835.1 Chrysemys picta bellii
CCTCTTCTTGGAAGGTAAAACCACAGGCTGATTTAAGGGCAGGACCCGCCCTGAGAGATGGTGACACCTCCCAGCAGTTTCTTGAGCTCTGAGTCGCTGTGAATGGCCAGCTGCAAGTGCCGTGGGGAAATCCGACGCTTCTTGCTGCGTGCAGCGACTTCCCCAGCAATATCCACAATCTCATGAGTCACTTATGGAAGCACCGCGGCCATATATACCGGGGCTCCAGCTCCAATACGGTCTGCAAATTGTCCTTTGCGGAGCAATCTGTCTATGCGACTGACAGAGAACTGCAGCCCAGCCCGGGAAGAACGGGTGATTTTGGCCTTAGGGTCTTTTGCGCTTGAGGTCTCACCAGAGTGCTCAGACTCAGACTCAGTCTCAGACATGTTGCAGACTTCTAGTGTTCCAGCAACACTTGGCTTGACTTTCTTGGTTTTTTTTTTGTTTTGTTTTCTCTGCTTGGTTTACCTGAGTCTTTACTCAGGAATTGGCCTGCCTAGCTTTTTTCTTGACTTGCTTGGCTTCAGTGGATGTTTCCTTGCTTGGCTCCACTTGCCTGTATCTTTCTTTGCTTGGCTTGCCTGAGTCTCTTTCCTTCTGTTCCTGGCTCTGTTCACTTGGTTTTCTCTCTCTTCTTTTGCCTTCTTTGATTTCTTCCTGGTCTGGCCTGATTATGACTGGCCTGACAAAGTGCGGCTTGGCTAAGCCACCTCTTGAAATCCCCACAATAGTATGCTGACCCTGTCTGAGCCTGCAGCCTTTTATAACCTCAGTGCAGACAGAGAAAACATCCTTTCTGATTGGTTGTCTGAGAACCAATGGGCAGCTACTTCGTTTGTTACCCAAGCCAGAGGGGATATGTCATCCTTTTATGACATCATTCCCATTGATTCACCCTTTTTTGTTGGCTTTTTAGTCAGTGATATCTGCTATTAGCAAAACTCATCCTGTAACGGCATGAAATAGGCTTTGGTTACTGTGACGTTGTGCAGTCTATATGGTTTTATAAAAACTTGATAATAAGTCAATATAATGTAACTGAGATAGTTTTAGAGAAAATACGGTAATAAGTGAATGTAAGTAACTGGGATATGCCTCACGCAAAAGGTCTCTTGTAAGGTATCATTACAAAGCTTATAATCTACTGAGTGTGATCATCTGATTTGTATAAATGTACCACTCTTGTATCTAAAACTAGAAATATAAAATGTAACTCTGAGGGCCTATTGTAATTGTGTAAAGTGTGGACCATTAATGATGGTTTGGAATCTTGATGACTCCCATTGTCTGCAGATGGCTGTATTTACCTGTGAGTCTTCCTGTATATGTGTGTGCTGGCAAGTGAGTAATGAAGTCTTGCAGTGACATGGGATCATGTCACCTGAACTGGAATCCATCTTTAACCTGGTGCTTTTCCAGTGAGGGGGGGTGGAAACCCAGAGAGACAAAGAGTTCCCGCCTTATGCAGAAGATATATAAAGGGGGGGAAGAGAACAGAGAAAGGAGAAGCCATCATGAAGAATCCCCTAGCTACCACCTGAGCTGCAACAAGAGCTGTACCAGGGGAAAGAATTGTGCCCAGGCCTGGAAGGTGTCCAGTCTGAGAAAAACTTACTGAAACATCTCTGAGGGTGAGATTATCTGTATTTAGTTTGATTAGTCATAGATCTGCGCATTTTATTTTATTTTGTTTGGTGACTTACTTTGTTCTGTCTGTTACTACTTTGAGCCACTTAAATCCTACTGTCTGTATTTAATAAAATCACTTTTTATTTAGTAATTTACTCAGAGTATGTATTAATACCTGGGGGAGCAAACAACTGTGCATATCTCTCTATCAGTGTTATAGAGGGCGAACAATTTATGAGTTTGCCCTGCATAAGCTTTATACAGGGTAAAACGGATCTATCTGGGTTTAGACCCCACTGGGAGTTGGGCATCTGAGTGCTAAAGACAAGCACTCTACTGTGAGCTGTTTTCGGGTAAACTTGCAGCTTTGGGACAAGTGATTCAGACCCTGGGTCTGTGTCTGGAGCCAGACAGGAGTGTCTGTCTCAGCAAGACAGGGTGCTGGAGTCCTGAGCTGGCAGGGAAAACAGAAGCAGGGGTAGTCTTTGCACATCGGGTGGCAGTTCCCAAGGGGGTTTCTGTGATCCAACCCGTCACAGTTACATTTTGAAAATTAGATGCCTTAAATCAGGCACCTAAATAACTTATAAGTGGCCTGATTTGAAGAGGAGCTGAGCACCCACAGCTCCTGTTGATTTCACTAGGAGTTTTGAGTGCTCAGCACCTATGGAAATCAGGTCCCTTTGAGTTAGTTGGTTAAAAGTGGGTTTAGGGGCTGAAATTCAGGCATCCTAAAGTTTGAAAATATTGGCCAGTTTCTCTGGAGCCCTTAACTTGGTGATGCTTCCCGTCTCTTAGAGAACCCTTATGGCACCCAAGCCCATGGTAAGGGTTCTTTGCCATTCCAGAAACCCAAGTGTTCACCATTTGTCACTCTCAGGTTTGATTAGCCGCTTCTCTTGTTCGTGAGCTATTTTCTGAGACCGGTTTAAAAACAGCATCTGGAGAGAACCCCTCACATCAGGCCAAATCCATTGTGTGATGTTGCACTCTATATGATTTTATGAAAATATGCTAATGAGTTAAATATAATGTAACTGGAATATGCTTCATGCAAAAGGTCTCTTGTAAGGTATCATTACAAAGCTTATGATCTACTGAGTGTGGTCATCCTATTTGTATAAATGTACCACTCATGTATCTGAAACTAGCAATATGAAATATAACTCTGAGGGCCTATTGTAATTATGCAAAGTGTGGGCCATTAATGGTGGTTTGGAATCTTGATGACTCCCATTAACCAGGACAATCGTCTGCAGATGGCTCTCTTTTCCTTGTAAGTCTCCCTGTATACCTGTGTGCTGGCAAGTGGGTAATGTTTTCCCGTTAAAAAGGTGATCAAAGTTGACGTGAACCCCTCCAGGTATTTAATCATTTCAGAAAGCCTGATTCTAGTATCACTTCTACTGTATAAATCTGATATTACTCTAAACGAGTCAACGGTTTTATAATGGGGTAAGTAAAAAATAAGAAAACAAAAACAAAACAAAAAGAAAAACCAGGCCCATAGGCTTTCTCCTTCATGTGTAATGGATTAAATTTTTCTGTCATGAGTTTGTTCTTTTTTCTGTTTTCACAAAACATGCAATACACATCAACTTCACTATGAGAAAAATGTTCCTAATCTCCAGTCTATTGGGGAAATGCCTGAAAAAAACACAGAAATCACCTCCCAGAATCTACACGATTTAGACATTTATGCTCCAATACGTCTGTTGGTCTATAAGGTACCACAGGACTCTTTGTCGCCTTTTACAGATCCAGACTAACACGGCTACCCCTCTGATACTTGACACCATTTCGACAATTTCTGATGTACATTTCTTCATGAAATGATTGAGTTCTATCTTTCTAGGCTTTTATACCATATTATCAGTGCAGCTACCTGACCAACTGAATGATCCCTTAAAATTGTAGGATAGTAAAAGAGGAAATTAATTCACAAAAGAAGACCAGGCATTTTAACTGCTTTTGTTAGAGCCTACTGGTGCATTTGAAAAGAGCCTTGCAATCAAGTTAATGTCATTTCTCCCAAATCTGGGGTGGCAGTCTCCCCTTTGCTCTGTTCTCACTTAACAGGGACAGGAGCAGGGGCAATCCTTCTCTTGATGGCTCTCCTGCCATTCCTCTTCTTGGAAGGTAAAACCACAGGCTGATTTAAGGGCAGGACCCGCCCTGAGAGATGGTGACACCTCCCAGCAGTTTCTTGAGCTCTGAGTCGCTGTGAATGGCCAGCTGCAAGTGCCGTGGGGAAATCCGACGCTTCTTGCTGCGTGCAGCGACTTCCCCAGCAATATCCACAATCTCATGAGTCACTTATGGAAGCACCGCGGCCATATATACCGGGGCTCCAGCTCCAATACGGTCTGCAAATTGTCCTTTGCGGAGCAATCTGTCTATGCGACTGACAGAGAACTGCAGCCCAGCCCGGGAAGAACGGGTGATTTTGGCCTTAGGGTCTTTTGTGCTTGAGGTCTCACCAGAGTGCTCAGACTCAGACTCAGTCTCAGACATGTTGCAGACTTCTAGTGTTCCAGCAACACTTGGCTTGACTTTCTTGGCTTTCTTTTGTTTTCTCTGCTTGGTTTACCTGAGTCTTTACTCAGGAATTGGCCTGCCTAGCTTTTTTCTTGACTTGCTTGGCTTCAGTGGATGTTTCCTTGCTTGGCTCCACTTGCCTGTATCTTTCTTTGCTTGGCTTGCCTGAGTCTCTTTCCTTCTGTTCCTGGCTCTGTTCACTTGGTTTTCTCTCTCTTCTTTTGCCTTCTTTGATTTCTTCCTGGTCTGGCCTGATTATGACTGGCCTGACAAAGTGTGGCTTGGCTAAGCCACCTCTTGAAATCCCCACAGTAGTATGCTGACCCTGTCTGAGCCTGCAGCCTTTTATAACCTCAGTGCAGACAGAGAAAACATCCTTTCTGATTGGTTGTCTGAGAACCAATGGGCAGCTACTTCGTTTGTTACCCAAGCCAGAGGGGATATGTCATCCTTTTATGACATCATTCCCATTGATTCACCCTTTTTTGTTGGCTTTTTAGTCAGTGATATCTGCTATTAGCAAAACTCATCCTGTAACGGCATGAAATAGGCTTTGGTTACATTTTGAAAATTAGATGCCTTAAATCAGGCACCTAAATAACTTATAAGTGGCCTGATTTGAAGAGGAGCTGAGCACCCACAGCTCCTGTTGATTTCACTAGGAGTTTTGAGTGCTCAGCACCTATGGAAATCAGGTCCCTTTGAGTTAGTTGGTTAAAAGTGGGTTTAGGGGCTGAAATTCAGGCATCCTAAAGTTTGAAAATATTGGCCAGTTTCTCTGGAGCCCTTAACTTGGTGATGCTTCCCGTCTCTTAGAGAACCCTTATGGCACCCAAGCCCATGGTAAGGGTTCTTTGCCATTCCAGAAACCCAAGTGTTCACCATTTGTCACTCTCAGGTTTGATTAGCCGCTTCTCTTGTTCGTGAGCTATTTTCTGAGACCGGTTTAAAAACAGCATCTGGAGAGAACCCCTCACATCAGGCCAAATCCATTGTGTGATGTTGCACTCTATATGATTTTATGAAAATATGCTAATGAGTTAAATATAATGTAACTGGAATATGCTTCATGCAAAAGGTCTCTTGTAAGGTATCATTACAAAGCTTATGATCTACTGAGTGTGGTCATCCTATTTGTATAAATGTACCACTCATGTATCTGAAACTAGCAATATGAAATATAACTCTGAGGGCCTATTGTAATTATGCAAAGTGTGGGCCATTAATGGTGGTTTGGAATCTTGATGACTCCCATTAACCAGGACAATCGTCTGCAGATGGCTCTCTTTTCCTTGTAAGTCTCCCTGTATACCTGTGTGCTGGCAAGTGGGTAATGTTTTCCCGTTAAAAAGGTGATCAAAGTTGACGTGAACCCCTCCAGGTATTTAATCATTTCAGAAAGCCTGATTCTAGTATCACTTCTACTGTATAAATCTGATATTACTCTAAACGAGTCAACGGTTTTATAATGGGGTAAGTAAAAAATAAGAAAACAAAAACAAAACAAAAAGAAAAACCAGGCCCATAGGCTTTCTCCTTCATGTGTAATGGATTAAATTTTTCTGTCATGAGTTTGTTCTTTTTTCTGTTTTCACAAAACATGCAATACACATCAACTTCACTATGAGAAAAATGTTCCTAATCTCCAGTCTATTGGGGAAATGCCTGAAAAAAACACAGAAATCACCTCCCAGAATCTACACGATTTAGACATTTATGCTCCAATACGTCTGTTGGTCTATAAGGTACCACAGGACTCTTTGTCGCCTTTTACAGATCCAGACTAACACGGCTACCCCTCTGATACTTGACACCATTTCGACAATTTCTGATGTAAATTTCTTCCTGAAATGATTGAGTTCTATCTTTCTAGGCTTTTATACCATATTATCAGTGCAGCTACCTGACCAACTGAATGATCTCTTAAAATTGTAGGATAGTAAAAGAGGAAATTAATTCACAAAAGAAGACCAGGCATTTTAACTGCTTTTGTTAGAGCCTACTGGTGCATTTGAAAAGAGCCTTGCAATCAAGTTAATGTCATTTCTCCCAAATCTGGGGTGGCAGTCTCCCCTTTGCTCTGTTCTCACTTAACAGGGACAGGAGCAGGGGCAATCCTTCTCTTGATGGCTCTCCTGCCATTCCTCTTCTTGGAAGGTAAAACCACAGGCTGATTTAAGGGCAGGACCCGCCCTGAGAGATGGTGACACCTCCCAGCAGTTTCTTGAGCTCTGAGTCGCTGTGAATGGCCAGCTGCAAGTGCCGTGGGGAAATCCGACGCTTCTTGCTGCGTGCAGCGACTTCCCCAGCAATATCCACAATCTCATGAGTCACTTATGGAAGCACCGCGGCCATATATACCGGGGCTCCAGCTCCAATACGGTCTGCAAATTGTCCTTTGCGGAGCAATCTGTCTATGCGACTGACAGAGAGCTGCAGCCCAGCCCGGGAAGAACGGGTGATTTTGGCCTTAGGGTCTTTTGCGCTTGAGGTCTCACCAGAGTGCTCAGACTCAGACTCAGTCTCAGACATGTTGCAGACTTCTAGTGTTCCAGCAACACTTGGCTTGACTTTCTTGGCTTTCTTTTGTTTTCTCTGCTTGGTTTACCTGAGTCTTTACTCAGGAATTGGCCTGCCTAGCTTTTTTCTTGACTTGCTTGGCTTCAGTGGATGTTTCCTTGCTTGGCTCCACTTGCCTGTATCTTTCTTTGCTTGGCTTGCCTGAGTCTCTTTCCTTCTGTTCCTGGCTCTGTTCACTTGGTTTTCTCTCTCTTCTTTTGCCTTCTTTGATTTCTTCCTGGTCTGGCCTGATTATGACTGGCCTGACAAAGTGTGGCTTGGCTAAGCCACCTCTTGAAATCCCCACAGTAGTATGCTGACCCTGTCTGAGCCTGCAGCCTTTTATAACCTCAGTGCAGACAGAGAAAACATCCTTTCTGATTGGTTGTCTGAGAACCAATGGGCAGCTACTTCGTTTGTTACCCAAGCCAGAGGGGATATGTCATCCTTTTATGACATCATTCCCATTGATTCACCCTTTTTTGTTGGCTTTTTAGTCAGTGATATCTGCTATTAGCAAAACTCATCCTGTAACGGCATGAAATAGGCTTTGGTTACATTTTGAAAATTAGATGCCTTAAATCAGGCACCTAAATAACTTATAAGTGGCCTGATTTGAAGAGGAGCTGAGCACCCACAGCTCCTGTTGATTTCACTAGGAGTTTTGAGTGCTCAGCACCTATGGAAATCAGGTCCCTTTGAGTTAGTTGGTTAAAAGTGGGTTTAGGGGCTGAAATTCAGGCATCCTAAAGTTTGAAAATATTGGCCAGTTTCTCTGGAGCCCTTAACTTGGTGATGCTTCCCGTCTCTTAGAGAACCCTTATGGCACCCAAGCCCATGGTAAGGGTTCTTTGCCATTCCAGAAACCCAAGTGTTCACCATTTGTCACTCTCAGGTTTGATTAGCCGCTTCTCTTGTTCGTGAGCTATTTTCTGAGACCGGTTTAAAAACAGCATCTGGAGAGAACCCCTCACATCAGGCCAAATCCATTGTGTGATGTTGCACTCTATATGATTTTATGAAAATATGCTAATGAGTTAAATATAATGTAACTGGAATATGCTTCATGCAAAAGGTCTCTTGTAAGGTATCATTACAAAGCTTATGATCTACTGAGTGTGGTCATCCTATTTGTATAAATGTACCACTCATGTATCTGAAACTAGCAATATGAAATATAACTCTGAGGGCCTATTGTAATTATGCAAAGTGTGGGCCATTAATGGTGGTTTGGAATCTTGATGACTCCCATTAACCAGGACAATCGTCTGCAGATGGCTCTCTTTTCCTTGTAAGTCTCCCTGTATACCTGTGTGCTGGCAAGTGGGTAATGTTTTCCCGTTAAAAAGGTGATCAAAGTTGACGTGAACCCCTCCAGGTATTTAATCATTTCAGAAAGCCTGATTCTAGTATCACTTCTACTGTATAAATCTGATATTACTCTAAACGAGTCAACGGTTTTATAATGGGGTAAGTAAAAAATAAGAAAACAAAAACAAAACAAAAAGAAAAACCAGGCCCATAGGCTTTCTCCTTCATGTGTAATGGATTAAATTTTTCTGTCATGAGTTTGTTCTTTTTTCTGTTTTCACAAAACATGCAATACACATCAACTTCACTATGAGAAAAATGTTCCTAATCTCCAGTCTATTGGGGAAATGCCTGAAAAAAACACAGAAATCACCTCCCAGAATCTACACGATTTAGACATTTATGCTCCAATACGTCTGTTGGTCTATAAGGTACCACAGGACTCTTTGTCGCCTTTTACAGATCCAGACTAACACGGCTACCCCTCTGATACTTGACACCATTTCGACAATTTCTGATGTAAATTTCTTCCTGAAATGATTGAGTTCTATCTTTCTAGGCTTTTATACCATATTATCAGTGCAGCTACCTGACCAACTGAATGATCTCTTAAAATTGTAGGATAGTAAAAGAGGAAATTAATTCACAAAAGAAGACCAGGCATTTTAACTGCTTTTGTTAGAGCCTACTGGTGCATTTGAAAAGAGCCTTGCAATCAAGTTAATGTCATTTCTCCCAAATCTGGGGTGGCAGTCTCCCCTTTGCTCTGTTCTCACTTAACAGGGACAGGAGCAGGGGCAATCCTTCTCTTGATGGCTCTCCTGCCATTCCTCTTCTTGGAAGGTAAAACCACAGGCTGATTTAAGGGCAGGACCCGCCCTGAGAGATGGTGACACCTCCCAGCAGTTTCTTGAGCTCTGAGTCGCTGTGAATGGCCAGCTGCAAGTGCCGTGGGGAAATCCGACGCTTCTTGCTGCGTGCAGCGACTTCCCCAGCAATATCCACAATCTCATGAGTCACTTATGGAAGCACCGCGGCCATATATACCGGGGCTCCAGCTCCAATACGGTCTGCAAATTGTCCTTTGCGGAGCAATCTGTCTATGCGACTGACAGAGAACTGCAGCCCAGCCCGGGAAGAACGGGTGATTTTGGCCTTAGGGTCTTTTGCGCTTGAGGTCTCACCAGAGTGCTCAGACTCAGACTCAGTCTCAGACATGTTGCAGACTTCTAGTGTTCCAGCAACACTTGGCTTGACTTTCTTGGCTTTCTTTTGTTTTCTCTGCTTGGTTTACCTGAGTCTTTACTCAGGAATTGGCCTGCCTAGCTTTTTTCTTGACTTGCTTGGCTTCAGTGGATGTTTCCTTGCTTGGCTCCACTTGCCTGTATCTTTCTTTGCTTGGCTTGCCTGAGTCTCTTTCCTTCTGTTCCTGGCTCTGTTCACTTGGTTTTCTCTCTCTTCTTTTGCCTTCTTTGATTTCTTCCTGGTCTGGCCTGATTATGACTGGCCTGACAAAGTGTGGCTTGGCTAAGCCACCTCTTGAAATCCCCACAGTAGTATGCTGACCCTGTCTGAGCCTGCAGCCTTTTATAACCTCAGTGCAGACAGAGAAAACATCCTTTCTGATTGGTTGTCTGAGAACCAATGGGCAGCTACTTCGTTTGTTACCCAAGCCAGAGGGGATATGTCATCCTTTTATGACATCATTCCCATTGATTCACCCTTTTTTGTTGGCTTTTTAGTCAGTGATATCTGCTATTAGCAAAACTCATCCTGTAACGGCATGAAATAGGCTTTGGTTACATTTTGAAAATTAGATGCCTTAAATCAGGCACCTAAATAACTTATAAGTGGCCTGATTTGAAGAGGAGCTGAGCACCCACAGCTCCTGTTGATTTCACTAGGAGTTTTGAGTGCTCAGCACCTATGGAAATCAGGTCCCTTTGAGTTAGTTGGTTAAAAGTGGGTTTAGGGGCTGAAATTCAGGCATCCTAAAGTTTGAAAATATTGGCCAGTTTCTCTGGAGCCCTTAACTTGGTGATGCTTCCCGTCTCTTAGAGAACCCTTATGGCACCCAAGCCCATGGTAAGGGTTCTTTGCCATTCCAGAAACCCAAGTGTTCACCATTTGTCACTCTCAGGTTTGATTAGCCGCTTCTCTTGTTCGTGAGCTATTTTCTGAGACCGGTTTAAAAACAGCATCTGGAGAGAACCCCTCACATCAGGCCAAATCCATTGTGTGATGTTGCACTCTATATGATTTTATGAAAATATGCTAATGAGTTAAATATAATGTAACTGGAATATGCTTCATGCAAAAGGTCTCTTGTAAGGTATCATTACAAAGCTTATGATCTACTGAGTGTGGTCATCCTATTTGTATAAATGTACCACTCATGTATCTGAAACTAGCAATATGAAATATAACTCTGAGGGCCTATTGTAATTATGCAAAGTGTGGGCCATTAATGGTGGTTTGGAATCTTGATGACTCCCATTAACCAGGACAATCGTCTGCAGATGGCTCTCTTTTCCTTGTAAGTCTCCCTGTATACCTGTGTGCTGGCAAGTGGGTAATGTTTTCCCGTTAAAAAGGTGATCAAAGTTGACGTGAACCCCTCCAGGTATTTAATCATTTCAGAAAGCCTGATTCTAGTATCACTTCTACTGTATAAATCTGATATTACTCTAAACGAGTCAACGGTTTTATAATGGGGTAAGTAAAAAATAAGAAAACAAAAACAAAACAAAAAGAAAAACCAGGCCCATAGGCTTTCTCCTTCATGTGTAATGGATTAAATTTTTCTGTCATGAGTTTGTTCTTTTTTCTGTTTTCACAAAACATGCAATACACATCAACTTCACTATGAGAAAAATGTTCCTAATCTCCAGTCTATTGGGGAAATGCCTGAAAAAAACACAGAAATCACCTCCCAGAATCTACACGATTTAGACATTTATGCTCCAATACGTCTGTTGGTCTATAAGGTACCACAGGACTCTTTGTCGCCTTTTACAGATCCAGACTAACACGGCTACCCCTCTGATACTTGACACCATTTCGACAATTTCTGATGTAAATTTCTTCCTGAAATGATTGAGTTCTATCTTTCTAGGCTTTTATACCATATTATCAGTGCAGCTACCTGACCAACTGAATGATCTCTTAAAATTGTAGGATAGTAAAAGAGGAAATTAATTCACAAAAGAAGACCAGGCATTTTAACTGCTTTTGTTAGAGCCTACTGGTGCATTTGAAAAGAGCCTTGCAATCAAGTTAATGTCATTTCTCCCAAATCTGGGGTGGCAGTCTCCCCTTTGCTCTGTTCTCACTTAACAGGGACAGGAGCAGGGGCAATCCTTCTCTTGATGGCTCTCCTGCCATTCCTCTTCTTGGAAGGTAAAACCACAGGCTGATTTAAGGGCAGGACCCGCCCTGAGAGATGGTGACACCTCCCAGCAGTTTCTTGAGCTCTGAGTCGCTGTGAATGGCCAGCTGCAAGTGCCGTGGGGAAATCCGACGCTTCTTGCTGCGTGCAGCGACTTCCCCAGCAATATCCACAATCTCATGAGTCACTTATGGAAGCACCGCGGCCATATATACCGGGGCTCCAGCTCCAATACGGTCTGCAAATTGTCCTTTGCGGAGCAATCTGTCTATGCGACTGACAGAGAACTGCAGCCCAGCCCGGGAAGAACGGGTGATTTTGGCCTTAGGGTCTTTTGCGCTTGAGGTCTCACCAGAGTGCTCAGACTCAGACTCAGTCTCAGACATGTTGCAGACTTCTAGTGTTCCAGCAACACTTGGCTTGACTTTCTTGGCTTTCTTTTGTTTTCTCTGCTTGGTTTACCTGAGTCTTTACTCAGGAATTGGCCTGCCTAGCTTTTTTCTTGACTTGCTTGGCTTCAGTGGATGTTTCCTTGCTTGGCTCCACTTGCCTGTATCTTTCTTTGCTTGGCTTGCCTGAGTCTCTTTCCTTCTGTTCCTGGCTCTGTTCACTTGGTTTTCTCTCTCTTCTTTTGCCTTCTTTGATTTCTTCCTGGTCTGGCCTGATTATGACTGGCCTGACAAAGTGTGGCTTGGCTAAGCCACCTCTTGAAATCCCCACAGTAGTATGCTGACCCTGTCTGAGCCTGCAGCCTTTTATAACCTCAGTGCAGACAGAGAAAACATCCTTTCTGATTGGTTGTCTGAGAACCAATGGGCAGCTACTTCGTTTGTTACCCAAGCCAGAGGGGATATGTCATCCTTTTATGACATCATTCCCATTGATTCACCCTTTTTTGTTGGCTTTTTAGTCAGTGATATCTGCTATTAGCAAAACTCATCCTGTAACGGCATGAAATAGGCTTTGGTTACATTTTGAAAATTAGATGCCTTAAATCAGGCACCTAAATAACTTATAAGTGGCCTGATTTGAAGAGGAGCTGAGCACCCACAGCTCCTGTTGATTTCACTAGGAGTTTTGAGTGCTCAGCACCTATGGAAATCAGGTCCCTTTGAGTTAGTTGGTTAAAAGTGGGTTTAGGGGCTGAAATTCAGGCATCCTAAAGTTTGAAAATATTGGCCAGTTTCTCTGGAGCCCTTAACTTGGTGATGCTTCCCGTCTCTTAGAGAACCCTTATGGCACCCAAGCCCATGGTAAGGGTTCTTTGCCATTCCAGAAACCCAAGTGTTCACCATTTGTCACTCTCAGGTTTGATTAGCCGCTTCTCTTGTTCGTGAGCTATTTTCTGAGACCGGTTTAAAAACAGCATCTGGAGAGAACCCCTCACATCAGGCCAAATCCATTGTGTGATGTTGCACTCTATATGATTTTATGAAAATATGCTAATGAGTTAAATATAATGTAACTGGAATATGCTTCATGCAAAAGGTCTCTTGTAAGGTATCATTACAAAGCTTATGATCTACTGAGTGTGGTCATCCTATTTGTATAAATGTACCACTCATGTATCTGAAACTAGCAATATGAAATATAACTCTGAGGGCCTATTGTAATTATGCAAAGTGTGGGCCATTAATGGTGGTTTGGAATCTTGATGACTCCCATTAACCAGGACAATCGTCTGCAGATGGCTCTCTTTTCCTTGTAAGTCTCCCTGTATACCTGTGTGCTGGCAAGTGGGTAATGTTTTCCCGTTAAAAAGGTGATCAAAGTTGACGTGAACCCCTCCAGGTATTTAATCATTTCAGAAAGCCTGATTCTAGTATCACTTCTACTGTATAAATCTGATATTACTCTAAACGAGTCAACGGTTTTATAATGGGGTAAGTAAAAAATAAGAAAACAAAAACAAAACAAAAAGAAAAACCAGGCCCATAGGCTTTCTCCTTCATGTGTAATGGATTAAATTTTTCTGTCATGAGTTTGTTCTTTTTTCTGTTTTCACAAAACATGCAATACACATCAACTTCACTATGAGAAAAATGTTCCTAATCTCCAGTCTATTGGGGAAATGCCTGAAAAAAACACAGAAATCACCTCCCAGAATCTACACGATTTAGACATTTATGCTCCAATACGTCTGTTGGTCTATAAGGTACCACAGGACTCTTTGTCGCCTTTTACAGATCCAGACTAACACGGCTACCCCTCTGATACTTGACACCATTTCGACAATTTCTGATGTAAATTTCTTCCTGAAATGATTGAGTTCTATCTTTCTAGGCTTTTATACCATATTATCAGTGCAGCTACCTGACCAACTGAATGATCTCTTAAAATTGTAGGATAGTAAAAGAGGAAATTAATTCACAAAAGAAGACCAGGCATTTTAACTGCTTTTGTTAGAGCCTACTGGTGCATTTGAAAAGAGCCTTGCAATCAAGTTAATGTCATTTCTCCCAAATCTGGGGTGGCAGTCTCCCCTTTGCTCTGTTCTCACTTAACAGGGACAGGAGCAGGGGCAATCCTTCTCTTGATGGCTCTCCTGCCATTCCTCTTCTTGGAAGGTAAAACCACAGGCTGATTTAAGGGCAGGACCCGCCCTGAGAGATGGTGACACCTCCCAGCAGTTTCTTGAGCTCTGAGTCGCTGTGAATGGCCAGCTGCAAGTGCCGTGGGGAAATCCGACGCTTCTTGCTGCGTGCAGCGACTTCCCCAGCAATATCCACAATCTCATGAGTCACTTATGGAAGCACCGCGGCCATATATACCGGGGCTCCAGCTCCAATACGGTCTGCAAATTGTCCTTTGCGGAGCAATCTGTCTATGCGACTGACAGAGAACTGCAGCCCAGCCCGGGAAGAACGGGTGATTTTGGCCTTAGGGTCTTTTGCGCTTGAGGTCTCACCAGAGTGCTCAGACTCAGACTCAGTCTCAGACATGTTGCAGACTTCTAGTGTTCCAGCAACACTTGGCTTGACTTTCTTGGCTTTCTTTTGTTTTCTCTGCTTGGTTTACCTGAGTCTTTACTCAGGAATTGGCCTGCCTAGCTTTTTTCTTGACTTGCTTGGCTTCAGTGGATGTTTCCTTGCTTGGCTCCACTTGCCTGTATCTTTCTTTGCTTGGCTTGCCTGAGTCTCTTTCCTTCTGTTCCTGGCTCTGTTCACTTGGTTTTCTCTCTCTTCTTTTGCCTTCTTTGATTTCTTCCTGGTCTGGCCTGATTATGACTGGCCTGACAAAGTGTGGCTTGGCTAAGCCACCTCTTGAAATCCCCACAGTAGTATGCTGACCCTGTCTGAGCCTGCAGCCTTTTATAACCTCAGTGCAGACAGAGAAAACATCCTTTCTGATTGGTTGTCTGAGAACCAATGGGCAGCTACTTCGTTTGTTACCCAAGCCAGAGGGGATATGTCATCCTTTTATGACATCATTCCCATTGATTCACCCTTTTTTGTTGGCTTTTTAGTCAGTGATATCTGCTATTAGCAAAACTCATCCTGTAACGGCATGAAATAGGCTTTGGTTACATTTTGAAAATTAGATGCCTTAAATCAGGCACCTAAATAACTTATAAGTGGCCTGATTTGAAGAGGAGCTGAGCACCCACAGCTCCTGTTGATTTCACTAGGAGTTTTGAGTGCTCAGCACCTATGGAAATCAGGTCCCTTTGAGTTAGTTGGTTAAAAGTGGGTTTAGGGGCTGAAATTCAGGCATCCTAAAGTTTGAAAATATTGGCCAGTTTCTCTGGAGCCCTTAACTTGGTGATGCTTCCCGTCTCTTAGAGAACCCTTATGGCACCCAAGCCCATGGTAAGGGTTCTTTGCCATTCCAGAAACCCAAGTGTTCACCATTTGTCACTCTCAGGTTTGATTAGCCGCTTCTCTTGTTCGTGAGCTATTTTCTGAGACCGGTTTAAAAACAGCATCTGGAGAGAACCCCTCACATCAGGCCAAATCCATTGTGTGATGTTGCACTCTATATGATTTTATGAAAATATGCTAATGAGTTAAATATAATGTAACTGGAATATGCTTCATGCAAAAGGTCTCTTGTAAGGTATCATTACAAAGCTTATGATCTACTGAGTGTGGTCATCCTATTTGTATAAATGTACCACTCATGTATCTGAAACTAGCAATATGAAATATAACTCTGAGGGCCTATTGTAATTATGCAAAGTGTGGGCCATTAATGGTGGTTTGGAATCTTGATGACTCCCATTAACCAGGACAATCGTCTGCAGATGGCTCTCTTTTCCTTGTAAGTCTCCCTGTATACCTGTGTGCTGGCAAGTGGGTAATGTTTTCCCGTTAAAAAGGTGATCAAAGTTGATGGGAACCCCTCCAGGTATTTAATCATTTCAGAAAGCCTGATTCTAGTATCACTTCTACTGTATAAATCTGATATTACTCTAAACGAGTCAACGGTTTTATAATGGGGTAAGTAAAAAATAAGAAAACAAAAACAAAACAAAAAGAAAAACCAGGCCCATAGGCTTTCTCCTTCATGTGTAATGGATTAAATTTTTCTGTCATGAGTTTGTTCTTTTTTCTGTTTTCACAAAACATGCAATACACATCAACTTCACTATGAGAAAAATGTTCCTAATCTCCAGTCTATTGGGGAAATGCCTGAAAAAAACACAGAAATCACCTCCCAGAATCTACACGATTTAGACATTTATGCTCCAATACGTCTGTTGGTCTATAAGGTACCACAGGACTCTTTGTCGCCTTTTACAGATCCAGACTAACACGGCTACCCCTCTGATACTTGACACCATTTCGACAATTTCTGATGTAAATTTCTTCATGAAATGATTGAGTTCTATCTTTCTAGGCTTTTATACCATATTATCAGTGCAGCTACCTGACCAACTGAATGATCCCTTAAAATTGTAGGATAGTAAAAGAGGAAATTAATTCACAAAAGAAGACCAGGCATTTTAACTGCTTTTGTTAGAGCCTACTGGTGCATTTGAAAAGAGCCTTGCAATCAAGTTAATGTCATTTCTCCCAAATCTGGGGTGGCAGTCTCCCCTTTGCTCTGTTCTCACTTAACAGGGACAGGAGCAGGGGCAATCCTTCTCTTGATGGCTCTCCTGCCATTCCTCTTCTTGGAAGGTAAAACCACAGGCTGATTTAAGGGCAGGACCCGCCCTGAGAGATGGTGACACCTCCCAGCAGTTTCTTGAGCTCTGAGTCGCTGTGAATGGCCAGCTGCAAGTGCCGTGGGGAAATCCGACGCTTCTTGCTGCGTGCAGCGACTTCCCCAGCAATATCCACAATCTCATGAGTCACTTATGGAAGCACCGCGACCATATATACCGGGGCTCCAGCTCCAATACGGTCTGCAAATTGTCCTTTGCGGAGCAATCTGTCTATGCGACTGACAGAGAACTGCAGCCCAGCCCGGGAAGAACGGGTGATTTTGGCCTTAGGGTCTTTTGCGCTTGAGGTCTCACCAGAGTGCTCAGACTCAGACTCAGTCTCAGACATGTTGCAGACTTCTAGTGTTCCAGCAACACTTGGCTTGACTTTCTTGGCTTTTTTTTTTTGTTTTCTCTGCTTGGTTTACCTGAGTCTTTACTCAGGAATTGGCCTGCCTAGCTTTTTTCTTGACTTGCTTGGCTTCAGTGGATGTTTCCTTGCCTGGCTCCACTTGCCAGTATCTTTCTTTGCTTGGCTTGCCTGAGTCTCTTTCCTTCTGTTCCTGGCTCTGTTCACTTGGTTTTCTCTCTCTTCTTTTGCCTTCTTTGATTTCTTCCTGGTCTGGCCTGATTATGACTGGCCTGACAAAGTGTGGCTTGGCTAAGCCACCTCTTGAAATCCCCACAGTAGTATGCTGACCCTGTCTGAGCCTGCAGCCTTTTATAACCTCAGTGCAGACAGAGAAAACATCCTTTCTGATTGGTTGTCTGAGAACCAATGGGCAGCTACTTCGTTTGTTACCCAAGCCAGAGGGGATATGTCATCCTTTTATGACATCATTCCCATTGATTCACCCTTTTTTGTTGGCTTTTTAGTCAGTGAGATCTGCTATTAGCAAAACTCATCCTGTAACGGCATGAAATAGGCTTTGGTTACATTTTGAAAATTAGATGCCTTAAATCAGGCACCTAAATAACTTATAAGTGGCCTGATTTGAAGAGGAGCTGAGCACCCACAGCTCCTGTTGATTTCACTAGGAGTTTTGAGTGCTCAGCACCTATGGAAATCAGGTCCCTTTGAGTTAGTTGGTTAAAAGTGGGTTTAGGGGCTGAAATTCAGGCATCCTAAAGTTTGAAAATATTGGCCAGTTTCTCTGGAGCCCTTAACTTGGTGATGCTTCCCGTCTCTTAGAGAACCCTTATGGCACCCAAGCCCATGGTAAGGGTTCTTTGCCATTCCAGAAACCCAAGTGTTCACCATTTGTCACTCTCAGGTTTGATTAGCCGCTTCTCTTGTTCGTGAGCTATTTTCTGAGACCGGTTTAAAAACAGCATCTGGAGAGAACCCCTCACATCAGGCCAAATCCATTGTGTGATGTTGCACTCTATATGATTTTATGAAAATATGCTAATGAGTTAAATATAATGTAACTGGAATATGCTTCATGCAAAAGGTCTCTTGTAAGGTATCATTACAAAGCTTATGATCTACTGAGTGTGGTCATCCTATTTGTATAAATGTACCACTCATGTATCTGAAACTAGCAATATGAAATATAACTCTGAGGGCCTATTGTAATTATGCAAAGTGTGGGCCATTAATGGTGGTTTGGAATCTTGATGACTCCCATTAACCAGGACAATCGTCTGCAGATGGCTCTCTTTTCCTTGTAAGTCTCCCTGTATACCTGTGTGCTGGCAAGTGGGTAATGTTTTCCCGTTAAAAAGGTGATCAAAGTTGATGTGAACCCCTCCAGGTATTTAATCATTTCAGAAAGCCTGATTCTAGTATCACTTCTACTGTATAAATCTGATATTACTCTAAACGAGTCAACGGTTTTATAATGGGGTAAGTAAAAAATAAGAAAACAAAAACAAAACAAAAAGAAAAACCAGGCCCATAGGCTTTCTCCTTCATGTGTAATGGATTAAATTTTTCTGTCATGAGTTTGTTCTTTTTTCTGTTTTCACAAAACATGCAATACACATCAACTTCACTATGAGAAAAATGTTCCTAATCTCCAGTCTATTGGGGAAATGCCTGAAAAAAACACAGAAATCACCTCCCAGAATCTACACGATTTAGACATTTATGCTCCAATACGTCTGTTGGTCTATAAGGTACCACAGGACTCTTTGTCGCCTTTTACAGTTCCAGACTAACACGGCTACCCCTCTGATACTTGACACCATTTCGACAATTTCTGATGTAAATTTCTTCCTGAAATGATTGAGTTATATCGTTCTAGTCTTTTATACCATATTATCAGTGCAGCTACCTGACCAACTGAATGATCCCTTAAAATTGTAGGATAGTAAAAGAGGAAATTAATTCACAAAAGAAGACCAGGCATTTTAACTGCTTTTGTTAGAGCCTACTGGTGCATTTGAAAAGAGCCTTGCAATCAAGTTAATGTCATTTCTCCCAAATCTGGGGTGGCAGTCTCCCCTTTGCTCTGTTCTCACTTAACAGGGACAGGAGCAGGGGCAATCCTTCTCTTGATGGCTCTCCTGCCATTCCTCTTCTTGGAAGGTAAAACCACAGGCTGATTTAAGGGCAGGACCCGCCCTGAGAGATGGTGACACCTCCCAGCAGTTTCTTGAGCTCTGAGTCGCTGTGAATGGCCAGCTGCAAGTGCCGTGGGGAAATCCGACGCTTCTTGCTGTGTGCAGCGACTTCCCCAGCAATATCCACAATCTCATGAGTCACTTATGGAAGCACCGCGGCCATATATACCGGGGCTCCAGCTCCAATACGGTCTGCAAATTGTCCTTTGCGGAGCAATCTGTCTATGCGACTGACAGAACTGCAGCCCAGCCCGGGAAGAACGGGTGATTTTGGCCTTAGGGTCTTTTGCGCTTGAGGTCTCACCAGAGTGCTCAGACTCAGACTCAGTCTCAGACATGTTGCAGACTTCTAGTGTTCCAGCAACACTTGGCTTGACTTTCTTGGCTTTTTTTTTTTTTGTTTTCTCTGCTTGGTTTACCTGAGTCTTTACTCAGGAATTGGCCTGCCTAGCTTTTTTCTTGACTTGCTTGGCTTCAGTGGATGTTTCCTTGCTTGGCTCCACTTGCCTGTATCTTTCTTTGCTTGGCTTGCCTGAGTCTCTTTCCTTCTGTTCCTGGCTCTGTTCACTTGGTTTTCTCTCTCTTCTTTTGCCTTCTTTGATTTCTTCCTGGTCTGGCCTGATTATGACTGGCCTGACAAAGTGTGGCTAGGCTAAGCCACCTCTTGAAATCCCCACAGTAGTATGCTGACCCTGTCTGAGCCTGCAGCCTTTTATAACCTCAGTGCAGACAGAGAAAACATCCTTTCTGATTGGTTGTCTGAGAACCAATGGGCAGCTACTTCGTTTGTTACCCAAGCCAGAGGGGATATGTCATCCTTTTATGACATCATTCCCATTGATTCACCCTTTTTTGTTGGCTTTTTAGTCAGTGATATCTGCTATTAGCAAAACTCATCCTGTAACGGCATGAAATAGGCTTTGGTTACATTTTGAAAATTAGATGCCTTAAGTCAGGCACCTAAATAACTTATAAGTGGCCTGATTTGAAGAGGAGCTGAGCACCCACAGCTCCTGTTGATTTCACTAGGAGTTTTGAGTGCTCAGCACCTATGGAAATCAGGTCCCTTTGAGTTAGTTGGTTAAAAGTGGGTTTAGGAGCTGAAATTCAGGCATCCTAAAGTTTGAAAATATTGGCCAGTTTCTCTGGAGCCCTTAACTTGGTGATGCTTCCCGTCTCTTAGAGAACCCTTATGGCACCCAAGCCCATGGTAAGGGTGCTTTGCCATTCCAGAAACCCAAGTGTTCACCATTTGTCACTCTCAGGTTTGATTAGCCGCTTCTCTTGTTCGTGAGCTATTTTCTGAGACCGGTTTAAAAACAGCGTCTGGAGAGAACCCCTCACATCAGGCCAAATCCATTGTGTGATGTTGCACTCTATATGATTTTATGAAAATATGCTAATGAGTTAAATATAATGTAACTGGAATATGCTTCATGCAAAAGGTCTCTTGTAAGGTATCATTACAAAGCTTATGATCTACTGAGTGTGGTCATCCTATTTGTATAAATGTACCACTCATGTATCTGAAACTAGCAATATGAAATATAACTCTGAGGGCCTATTGTAATTATGCAAAGTGTGGGCCATTAATGGTGGTTTGGAATCTTGATGACTCCCATTAACCAGGACAATCGTCTGCAGATGGCTCTCTTTTCCTTGTAAGTCTCCCTGTATACCTGTGTGCTGGCAAGTGGGTAATGTTTTCCCGTTAAAAAGGTGATCAAAGTTGATGTGAACCCCTCCAGGTATTTAATCATTTCAGAAAGCCTGATTCTAGTATCACTTCTACTGTATAAATCTGATATTACTCTAAACGAGTCAACGGTTTTATAATGGGGTAAGTAAAAAATAAGAAAACAAAAACAAAACAAAAAGAAAAACCAGGCCCATAGGCTTTCTCCTTCATGTGTAATGGATTAAATTTTTCTGTCATGAGTTTGTTCTTTTTTCTGTTTTCACAAAACATGCAATACACATCAACTTCACTATGAGAAAAATGTTCCTAATCTCCAGTCTATTGGGGAAATGCCTGAAAAAAACACAGAAATCACCTCCCAGAATCTACACGATTTAGACATTTATGCTCCAATACGTCTGTTGGTCTATAAGGTACCACAGGACTCTTTGTCGCCTTTTACAGATCCAGACTAACACGGCTACCCCTCTGATACTTGACACCATTTCGACAATTTCTGATGTAAATTTATTCATGAAATGATTGAGTTCTATCTTTCTAGGCTTTTATACCATATTATCAGTGCAGCTACCTGACCAACTGAATGATCCCTTAAAATTGTAGGATAGTAAAAGAGGAAATTAATTCACAAAAGAAGACCAGGCATTTTAACTGCTTTTGTTAGAGCCTACTGGTGCATTTGAAAAGAGCCTTGCAATCAAGTTAATGTCATTTCTCCCAAATCTGGGGTGGCAGTCTCCCCTTTGCTCTGTTCTCACTTAACAGGGACAGGAGCAGGGGCAATCCTTCTCTTGATGGCTCTCCTGCCATTCCTCTTCTTGGAAGGTAAAACCACAGGCTGATTTAAGGGCAGGACCCGCCCTGAGAGATGGTGACACCTCCCAGCAGTTTCTTGAGCTCTGAGTCGCTGTGAATGGCCAGCTGCAAGTGCCGTGGGGAAATCCGACGCTTCTTGCTGCGTGCAGCGACTTCCCCAGCAATATCCACAATCTCATGAGTCACTTATGGAAGCACCGCGGCCATATATACCGGGGCTCCAGCTCCAATACGGTCTGCAAATTGTCCTTTGCGGAGCAATCTGTCTATGCGACTGACAGAGAACTGCAGCCCAGCCCGGGAAGAACGGGTGATTTTGGCCTTAGGGTCTTTTGCGCTTGAGGTCTCACCAGAGTGCTCAGACTCAGACTCAGTCTCAGACATGTTGCAGACTTCTAGTGTTCCAGCAACACTTGGCTTGACTTTCTTGGCTTTTTTTTTTTTGTTTTCTCTGCTTGGTTTACCTGAGTCTTTACTCAGGAATTGGCCTGCCTAGCTTTTTTCTTGACTTGCTTGGCTTCAGTGGATGTTTCCTTGCTTGGCTCCACTTGCCTGTATCTTTCTTTGCTTGGCTTGCCTGAGTCTCTTTCCTTCTGTTCCTGGCTCTGTTCACTTGGTTTTCTCTCTCTTCTTTTGCCTTCTTTGATTTCTTCCTGGTCTGGCCTGATTATGACTGGCCTGACAAAGTGTGGCTTGGCTAAGCCACCTCTTGAAATCCCCACAGTAGTATGCTGACCCTGTCTGAGCCTGCAGCCTTTTATAACCTCAGTGCAGACAGAGAAAACATCCTTTCTGATTGGTTGTCTGAGAACCAATGGGCAGCTACTTCGTTTGTTACCCAAGCCAGAGGGGATATGTCATCCTTTTATGACATCATTCCCATTGATTCACCCTTTTTTGTTGGCTTTTTAGTCAGTGATATCTGCTATTAGCAAAACTCATCCTGTAACGGCATGAAATAGGCTTTGGTTACATTTTGAAAATTAGATGCCTTAAATCAGGCACCTAAATAACTTATAAGTGGCCTGATTTGAAGAGGAGCTGAGCACCCACAGCTCCTGTTGATTTCACTAGGAGTTTTGAGTGCTCAGCACCTATGGAAATCAGGTCCCTTTGAGTTAGTTGGTTAAAAGTGGGTTTAGGAGCTGAAATTCAGGCATCCTAAAGTTTGAAAATATTGGCCAGTTTCTCTGGAGCCCTTAACTTGGTGATGCTTCCCGTCTCTTAGAGAACCCTTATGGCACCCAAGCCCATGGTAAGGGTTCTTTGCCATTCCAGAAACCCAAGTGTTCACCATTTGTCACTCTCAGGTTTGATTAGCCGCTTCTCTTGTTCGTGAGCTATTTTCTGAGACCGGTTTAAAAACAGCATCTGGAGAGAACCCCTCACATCAGGCCAAATCCATTGTGTGATGTTGCACTCTATATGATTTTATGAAAATATGCTAATGAGTTAAATATAATGTAACTGGAATATGCTTCATGCAAAAGGTCTCTTGTAAGGTATCATTACAAAGCTTATGATCTACTGAGTGTGGTCATCCTATTTGTATAAATGTACCACTCATGTATCTGAAACTAGCAATATGAAATATAACTCTGAGGGCCTATTGTAATTATGCAAAGTGTGGGCCATTAATGGTGGTTTGGAATCTTGATGACTCCCATTAACCAGGACAATCGTCTGCAGATGGCTCTCTTTTCCTTGTAAGTCTCCCTGTATACCTGTGTGCTGGCAAGTGGGTAATGTTTTCCCGTTAAAAAGGTGATCAAAGTTGATGTGAACCCCTCCAGGTATTTAATCATTTCAGAAAGCCTGATTCTAGTATCACTTCTACTGTATAAATCTGATATTACTCTAAACGAGTCAACGGTTTTATAATGGGGTAAGTAAAAAATAAGAAAACAAAAACAAAACAAAAAGAAAAACCAGGCCCATAGGCTTTCTCCTTCATGTGTAATGGATTAAATTTTTCTGTCATGAGTTTGTTCTTTTTTCTGTTTTCACAAAACATGCAATACACATCAACTTCACTATGAGAAAAATGTTCCTAATCTCCAGTCTATTGGGGAAATGCCTGAAAAAAACACAGAAATCACCTCCCAGAATCTACACGATTTAGACATTTATGCTCCAATACGTCTGTTGGTCTATAAGGTACCACAGGACTCTTTGTCGCCTTTTACAGATCCAGACTAACACGGCTACCCCTCTGATACTTGACACCATTTCGACAATTTCTGATGTACATTTCTTCATGAAATGATTGAGTTCTATCTTTCTAGGCTTTTATACCATATTATCAGTGCAGCTACCTGACCAACTGAATGATCCCTTAAAATTGTAGGATAGTAAAAGAGGAAATTAATTCACAAAAGAAGACCAGGCATTTTAACTGCTTTTGTTAGAGCCTACTGGTGCATTTGAAAAGAGCCTTGCAATCAAGTTAATGTCATTTCTCCCAAATCTGGGGTGGCAGTCTCCCCTTTGCTCTGTTCTCACTTAACAGGGACAGGAGCAGGGGCAATCCTTCTCTTGATGGCTCTCCTGCCATTCCTCTTCTTGGAAGGTAAAACCACAGGCTGATTTAAGGGCAGGACCCGCCCTGAGAGATGGTGACACCTCCCAGCAGTTTCTTGAGCTCTGAGTCGCTGTGAATGGCCAGCTGCAAGTGCCGTGGGGAAATCCGACGCTTCTTGCTGCGTGCAGCGACTTCCCCAGCAATATCCACAATCTCATGAGTCACTTATGGAAGCACCGCGGCCATATATACCGGGGCTCCAGCTCCAATACGGTCTGCAAATTGTCCTTTGCGGAGCAATCTGTCTATGCGACTGACAGAGAACTGCAGCCCAGCCCGGGAAGAACGGGTGATTTTGGCCTTAGGGTCTTTTGCGCTTGAGGTCTCACCAGAGTGCTCAGACTCAGACTCAGTCTCAGACATGTTGCAGACTTCTAGTGTTCCAGCAACACTTGGCTTGACTTTCTTGGCTTTCTTTTGTTTTCTCTGCTTGGTTTACCTGAGTCTTTACTCAGGAATTGGCCTGCCTAGCTTTTTTCTTGACTTGCTTGGCTTCAGTGGATGTTTCCTTGCTTGGCTCCACTTGCCTGTATCTTTCTTTGCTTGGCTTGCCTGCGTCTCTTTCCTTCTGTTCCTGGCTCTGTTCACTTGGTTTTCTCTCTCTTCTTTTGCCTTCTTTGATTTCTTCCTGGTCTGGCCTGATTATGACTGGCCTGACAAAGTGTGGCTTGGCTAAGCCACCTCTTGAAATCCCCACAGTAGTATGCTGACCCTGTCTGAGCCTGCAGCCTTTTATAACCTCAGTGCAGACAGAGAAAACATCCTTTCTGATTGGTTGTCTGAGAACCAATGGGCAGCTACTTCGTTTGTTACCCAAGCCAGAGGGGATATGTCATCCTTTTATGACATCATTCCCATTGATTCACCCTTTTTTGTTGGCTTTTTAGTCAGTGATATCTGCTATTAGCAAAACTCATCCTGTAACGGCATGAAATAGGCTTTGGTTACATTTTGAAAATTAGATGCCTTAAATCAGGCACCTAAATAACTTATAAGTGGCCTGATTTGAAGAGGAGCTGAGCACCCACAGCTCCTGTTGATTTCACTAGGAGTTTTGAGTGCTCAGCACCTATGGAAATCAGGTCCCTTTGAGTTAGTTGGTTAAAAGTGGGTTTAGGGGCTGAAATTCAGGCATCCTAAAGTTTGAAAATATTGGCCAGTTTCTCTGGAGCCCTTAACTTGGTGATGCTTCCCGTCTCTTAGAGAACCCTTATGGCACCCAAGCCCATGGTAAGGGTTCTTTGCCATTCCAGAAACCCAAGTGTTCACCATTTGTCACTCTCAGGTTTGATTAGCCGCTTCTCTTGTTCGTGAGCTATTTTCTGAGACCGGTTTAAAAACAGCATCTGGAGAGAACCCCTCACATCAGGCCAAATCCATTGTGTGATGTTGCACTCTATATGATTTTATGAAAATATGCTAATGAGTTAAATATAATGTAACTGGAATATGCTTCATGCAAAAGGTCTCTTGTAAGGTATCATTACAAAGCTTATGATCTACTGAGTGTGGTCATCCTATTTGTATAAATGTACCACTCATGTATCTGAAACTAGCAATATGAAATATAACTCTGAGGGCCTATTGTAATTATGCAAAGTGTGGGCCATTAATGGTGGTTTGGAATCTTGATGACTCCCATTAACCAGGACAATCGTCTGCAGATGGCTCTCTTTTCCTTGTAAGTCTCCCTGTATACCTGTGTGCTGGCAAGTGGGTAATGTTTTCCCGTTAAAAAGGTGATCAAAGTTGATGTGAACCCCTCCAGGTATTTAATCATTTCAGAAAGCCTGATTCTAGTATCACTTCTACTGTATAAATCTGATATTACTCTAAACGAGTCAACGGTTTTATAATGGGGTAAGTAAAAAATAAGAAAACAAAAACAAAACAAAAAGAAAAACCAGGCCCATAGGCTTTCTCCTTCATGTGTAATGGATTAAATTTTTCTGTCATGAGTTTGTTCTTTTTTCTGTTTTCACAAAACATGCAATACACATCAACTTCACTATGAGAAAAATGTTCCTAATCTCCAGTCTATTGGGGAAATGCCTGAAAAAAACACAGAAATCACCTCCCAGAATCTACACGATTTAGACATTTATGCTCCAATACGTCTGTTGGTCTATAAGGTACCACAGGACTCTTTGTCGCCTTTTACAGATCCAGACTAACACGGCTACCCCTCTGATACTTGACACCATTTCGACAATTTCTGATGTACATTTCTTCATGAAATGATTGAGTTCTATCTTTCTAGGCTTTTATACCATATTATCAGTGCAGCTACCTGACCAACTGAATGATCCCTTAAAATTGTAGGATAGTAAAAGAGGAAATTAATTCACAAAAGAAGACCAGGCATTTTAACTGCTTTTGTTAGAGCCTACTGGTGCATTTGAAAAGAGCCTTGCAATCAAGTTAATGTCATTTCTCCCAAATCTGGGGTGGCAGTCTCCCCTTTGCTCTGTTCTCACTTAACAGGGACAGGAGCAGGGGCAATCCTTCTCTTGATGGCTCTCCTGCCATTCCTCTTCTTGGAAGGTAAAACCACAGGCTGATTTAAGGGCAGGACCCGCCCTGAGAGATGGTGACACCTCCCAGCAGTTTCTTGAGCTCTGAGTCGCTGTGAATGGCCAGCTGCAAGTGCCGTGGGGAAATCCGACGCTTCTTGCTGCGTGCAGCGACTTCCCCAGCAATATCCACAATCTCATGAGTCACTTATGGAAGCACCGCGGCCATATATACCGGGGCTCCAGCTCCAATACGGTCTGCAAATTGTCCTTTGCGGAGCAATCTGTCTATGCGACTGACAGAGAACTGCAGCCCAGCCCGGGAAGAACGGGTGATTTTGGCCTTAGGGTCTTTTGCGCTTGAGGTCTCACCAGAGTGCTCAGACTCAGACTCAGTCTCAGACATGTTGCAGACTTCTAGTGTTCCAGCAACACTTGGCTTGACTTTCTTGGCTTTTTTTTTTTTTGTTTTCTCTGCTTGGTTTACCTGAGTCTTTACTCAGGAATTGGCCTGCCTAGCTTTTTTCTTGACTTGCTTGGCTTCAGTGGATGTTTCCTTGCTTGGCTCCACTTGCCTGTATCTTTCTTTGCTTGGCTTGCCTGCGTCTCTTTCCTTCTGTTCCTGGCTCTGTTCACTTGGTTTTCTCTCTCTTCTTTTGCCTTCTTTGATTTCTTCCTGGTCTGGCCTGATTATGACTGGCCTGACAAAGTGTGGCTTGGCTAAGCCACCTCTTGAAATCCCCACAGTAGTATGCTGACCCTGTCTGAGCCTGCAGCCTTTTATAACCTCAGTGCAGACAGAGAAAACATCCTTTCTGATTGGTTGTCTGAGAACCAATGGGCAGCTACTTCGTTTGTTACCCAAGCCAGAGGGGATATGTCATCCTTTTATGACATCATTCCCATTGATTCACCCTTTTTTGTTGGCTTTTTAGTCAGTGATATCTGCTATTAGCAAAACTCATCCTGTAACGGCATGAAATAGGCTTTGGTTACATTTTGAAAATTAGATGCCTTAAATCAGGCACCTAAATAACTTATAAGTGGCCTGATTTGAAGAGGAGCTGAGCACCCACAGCTCCTGTTGATTTCACTAGGAGTTTTGAGTGCTCAGCACCTATGGAAATCAGGTCCCTTTGAGTTAGTTGGTTAAAAGTGGGTTTAGGGGCTGAAATTCAGGCATCCTAAAGTTTGAAAATATTGGCCAGTTTCTCTGGAGCCCTTAACTTGGTGATGCTTCCCGTCTCTTAGAGAACCCTTATGGCACCCAAGCCCATGGTAAGGGTTCTTTGCCATTCCAGAAACCCAAGTGTTCACCATTTGTCACTCTCAGGTTTGATCAGCCTCTTCTCTTGTTCGTGAGCTATTTTCTGAGACTGGTTTAAAAACAGCATCTGGAGAGAACCCCTCACATCAGGCCAAATCCATTGTGTGATGTTGCACTCTATATAATTTTATGAAAATATGCTAATGAGTTAAATATAATGTAACTGGAATATGCTTCATGCAAAAGGTCTCTTGTAAGGTATCATTACAAAGCTTATGATCTACTGAGTGTGGTCATCCTATTTGTATAAATGTACCACTCATGTATCTGAAACTAGCAATATGAAATATAACTCTGAGGGCCTATTGTAATTATGCAAAGTGTGGGCCATTAATGGTGGTTTGGAATCTTGATGACTCCCATTAATCAGGACAATCGTCTGCAGATGGCTCTCTTTTCCTTGTAAGTCTCCCTGTATACCTGTGTGCTGGCAAGTGGGTAATGTTTTCCCGTTAAAAAGGTGATCAAAGTTGATGTGAACCCCTCCAGGTATTTAATAATTTCAGAAAGCCTGATTCTAGTATCACTTCTACTGTATAAATCTGATATTACTCTAAACGAGTCAACGGTTTTATAATGGGGTAAGTAAAAAATAAGAAAACAAAAACAAAACAAAAAGAAAAACCAGGCCCATAGGCTTTCTCCTTCATGTGTAATGGATTAAATTTTTCTGTCATGAGTTTGTTCTTTTTTCTGTTTTCACAAAACATGCAATACACATCAACTTCACTATGAGAAAAATGTTCCTAATCTCCAGTCTATTGGGGAAATGCCTGAAAAAAACACAGAAATCACCTCCCAGAATCTACACGATTTAGACATTTATGCTCCAATACGTCTGTTGGTCTATAAGGTACCACAGGACTCTTTGTCGCCTTTTACAGATCCAGACTAACACGGCTACCCCTCTGATACTTGA
>NW_027053506.1:0-29000 GCF_011386835.1 Chrysemys picta bellii
TGTCAATCAGGCTGATCTGGAGCATTGGCCTCTCCCCATTGTCCCTGGGGACTGTCAGTCTCAGGCTCCTGATTTGCCATCGACCCCTCCCCTTTTAGTGCTGGGAGCAGCCAACCAAAACCCCCCCACTGAGTGTTAGTAAGGGGGCAACAGTCCCCTTACACAGGGACAGGGCCCAGTTTGGGCCTCATTGGGCGCCGGGAGAACCCCAGGGTTTCTCCTGCCAGCGCTGGCTCAGAGGACCCGTGCGGTGGGATGAGCCGGGGGGTGGAGGGGGCACTGCCCGTACTGAGGTTCTGCAGCACCCGGTCCCTCTCCAGCTGGGTGTTGCGGATCTTGTTCTGCAGCAGGATTAGCTTCTCCTCGGACTGGTGCTTGAGGGTCTGCAGGCGCCGCTGGCTGTTCTCCAGCTCCTCAATCAGCTTCTGCTCGATCTCGATCTCGCAGGTCAGGTCGGCCAGATCAGCCTGGAAATTCACCACTAGAGGTGGGGGGAGAGTCAGTCAGCCAGGCAGCCCCGGGGAGGTCAGGAGGAGAGAGCCAGGCAGCCCTGGGCCGGCCTGGAGAGGGGAGGGGCAGTGCCTGGCTCACGGGTCCCCTATGGACTCTGGCATTGCAGAGGAAAGGAGGCAGATGAGGCAGGACTCAGAGGGGATGGCATCTCGCTCCTGCGGTCTTAGCCTTGCCTGGGTACCCGAAGGCGAATGCGGGGGGCTGAGGAGGAAGGGACAGAGCTTGGCAGCCAGGCCTGTGCCACTGAGCACCAGCTGAGCCGGACCACCTTAGCACCCTGACTGGCACCTCGTGCACCTCCAGCCAAGACCTGCCCAGCTCACCCTACAGGCCCACTGCAGCCGCCTACCGCCTCCCCAAAAGGGGCACAGCCCTGAGTCACTGCAGATATCCCCGGCCCCAGCCTAAGCGCAGAACTGGGCGCCGTGCCCTCCAAGTTACCCCTCTCCTCCGCATCGGAGTCCGAGTCCACCAGGCTCTCCTCGCTGCCCGAATCCTCGTCCTCATCCTCACAGCCACTCTCCTCCCGCTCCTCCTCCTCCTGGGAAACAAGCGCAGGGTTAGGGCAGAGATCAGGAGCCTTCGGCCCCTCTCTTATCGTCGCAGGGGCTCAGGCCTCTCCCCATCCGCCACCCCCAGATGTGGGTGAATTAAAGCGATTGCCTCGTAAACCAGTGCCAGGCAGAGGCAGGAGAGAGGACGTTTGACCCGGGGCCAGGGGCAGGGCTGATCCCTGTGTGCAAAGGGAGTGGGCCATGTCTGGGGAGCTCCCCCGACCCTCCCCGCTGAGATGGCAGCTGAAAATGAAGGACCTGATGAGAACCTCCGGAACGGCTGGGGCAGAGGGGACACAGTTCACAGGACAAAGCCCAGCTGCATGGAAAGGCCTGTGGCTAGTTGTCCTGCCCCACCTGTTGCCAGGGTGTCAGATGGCACAGGGCACTGCCAGGGGGCAGAGGGGACTGTCTTACCCACCATCCTCGGCCATGCCCTGCTCCCACTCTCCACACCTAGGCGGGGCCAAACAGCAGCAGACTGGCTGCCCTACGGGGGGGTGGTCATGGACCCTGCCCCTGCCCCCCGGATCCCCTGCGATTCCCACAGACAGGCTGGGCTTTGCCCCACCTCCCTGGGTGCGGCAGGACACAGCTGCCCCAACCACGGGCGAGGCACAGAGAAGGCCACTGGCATTCTGGCTAGCAATCGGGCTCCCACCACCCACTCCACGGGGGAAGCCTCTCACACCTCCTCGTTCTCGTCAGTCTCCTCCCCGTTCTCCTGCTGCAGCTTTGGCCTCTTCTTAAAGGCCTCCTTCTCCGGGCTGCCAGGAAGAGACGGGATGAACCGCGGTGACAGGGGAGCCCTGGCACATGGTCCCCTTAGACCATACATCCCCAACACCCTCCATCTCAGAGCCCTTCAGGAACCCAGCTTCACTGCCCTCCAGAGAGACGGGCCAGGCAGTGTTACCAGATGGGGAGACTGAGGCACAAGGAGGGGAAGGGACTCACCCAAGGTCATGTGGCACGTCAGAGGCAGAGCTGAGAAAAGAACCCAGGAGTCCTGATTCTCTGCTGTATGGCTTTGGCTTCCCAGGGATGGGGCAGGACAATGTCTGGACCAGCAGGGCTGATGGGGGCTGGAGGGTGCCAGGGCTGGAAGCCAAGGGAGAAGTGGGCATCCCAATAACTATGGTCCTGCCATAATAATGAAGAGCCAGGGGTGGGAGCACCCAGAACAGACCCCCCCGCCCCTCTGTTCCCAGCAAGGAGTTGGCCATCACCTCTTCCTCCGCTGCTTGGTCTCCTTCTTCAGCCGCTCCAGGTCCTGCTTGGCCCGCCGGAGGACTTCGGTGGCCTCTGCCTCCATGGAGACCACGGGGCTGCTGAGTGCCCCCAGGCCTGGGCCTGGAGATGAGCCCAGGGAGTATGGGGGCCTGGAGGAGACCCGCGACAGACTCCGGCGGAGCGACTCGTTCATGGTTTCGCTCTCCAAGAGCTTTGTCCTGGGGATCGGAGGGGCTTTTGGTTACGGAGATCTGCTGCCCTGGGCAGATGTCCAAAAACCCCAGGGGAAAAGACACCCCCTCCCCCCAACCTCTAAGGAGGGGTGACCGGGAGAGTGTGTGTCTGGAACCTGAACTGCCCTCGCTCAGCTCGGACAAAGGGGCTCAGGGCTCTGCTCCCGGGGAGGGGTGCTGCAGAAGGACATCGCAGGGAAGGAAAGCTGGCATGGCCACCACTAACCATCTGCATGCCTCTCGAGGGAGCAAAGAGTCACAGCAGATGCCACTTCATGGATTTAGTGCCTTCACTTAGATGGCAATGCAGCCCAGGCCACGTCACAAAGGCCCCAGGGCTTCCCACCAGGTCTGAACGCTAACGGGAGAGAAGCAACCCTATGGCCGACAGCCAGTTCTCAACAGCCACGGTGATACGCTGACATGGCAGCCTAAGGGTTAATCTTCAGCAGCGGCTGCGCTAGACACGGTGGGGCACCTCTGTTTTCTAGCATTACGGACGGGGTCTGGATCCTCAGCGGGAGGGGCGTAAATCGGCATTGCTCCAGGGACCCCAGTGGGACAACGCTGATTTTACACCAGCTGAGAATCTGGCCCAGAACGAGCGAGGGGATTCCTGTCTCCAGGGTTGTCAGTTTCTCCAGCACGAAATCCACATATGAGCAGCACTAGCTATCAGACTGCATTTCAATGCACCATTGGGAGGCATTTAAGTCTGGATCAGCCAAGGCTCCAGAGAAAGCTTGGGAGCACAAGGGCCGGACAGGACGCCCTACAGGATGGAGACATTTCCATCTCGAATGTGGGGCTTTTATTTATATTTCAGCAGCACCGAGAGAGACGGGATCGAGGCCCTGTTGTGCCAGGTGCTGCACACACCCGTGAGACGGGCGCTGCCCCAAAGCACCGACAATCTAAATGGTCGCATCAGACCAAAGGCAAGAGAGGGGGAAGTGACTTGCCCGAGGTCATTGGCAGAGCTGCGATGCCAGCCTACTATTTGAACCCAGTGCCCGCGGCACCAGTCACCCAGCCGGGAGCGGCAGAGCCAGAGAGGGAATCTGGGCCTCCAGAGCCCCAGGTCAGCAGCCCCCCCGCTAGCCCGCACTGCCTCTTTGCAGGTCCTCTCAAGCTGCACGCGATACGTGGCCCCCCCAGACGGGCGGAAGGAGAGAACGTGACCCACGCCCACCTGAGCTCCTCGATCTCCCGGATGTAGTTCTGGATCAGGGCGCCGATGGCCTCGTTGCCGTCACCTGGAGGGACAGAATTAGGATCACGGACTAGATCAGAAACACCTAGCAGCTGGGCTGCCACTCAGCTGCCCTTGGACCTGAGCTCTGGGGTGACTGTAATTTTCGTGGGACCGATCCGCATGCCCCACCTCGCATACACGTTCTCCGGAGGTGCCCATCCTCACCTGCCTTGGCCAGTATCAAATTGGCCTCCTGGCTCATCAGGTGGGTGACCTCGCTGTTGATGGCATCAATGGCCTCCTGCATGGCCTTCACCCTCATGCGCAAGGTGGCGTTCTCCTTCTGGAGCATGGCGTTCTCCTGGAACAAGTCACTGTAGCCCTCGGCGCCGTCCTCCCCGATCACACGCTTGCCCTGCGGGGAGAGGAGAAAGGGAGATGCAGAGAGGGCAAAGCCACAGCGTCGGTCAGCCCTGGCCAAACTCACCCGGCCACGTGCTCAATGGCGCCATACTGAGGAAGATGGGTAGGGTAACCCTACGTCCCGTTTCGGCTGGGACAAGTCCCTTTTTTAAGCCATGTCCCGGGCGTCCCGACTTTTTTTTGGCAAAAGTGGGCATTTGTCTCCAAGGGCAAACGGGACAAACACCCAGTTTTGTCAAGAAAGTGGGGTGCAGAGGAACGTGGGGGGGAGGCCGGGATCCAGCGGGGGGCAGGCAGGGCTCGGGTGAGCAGCGACGCTGGCCCCAGCCTTTGGGAAATAGTCGGCCTATCCCGTATGTGCTTTGCTGCTCGCCCCAGCCCTGCCTACCCTCTGCACAGGGAGGGGGGCTCGCGTGAGCGGCTCAGGCCAGCCCCACATGGGGGGAGGGACTCAGGCGAGTGGTTCGAGGCAGCCCCGTGGGGGGGGGGGAGAGGAGGAGGAGGGGCTCAGGCCAGCCCCACGGGGTGTTCTGTTTTCCCTTTGGGAAATATGGTCACCTTAAAGATGGGTCACAGCAAGAGGAGCAGGGAAAAGGCGGAGACTCAAAAAATGGCAAGCGTGCCCGTGGGAAGGCCGTGCTCGGGGGACAGCAGAAACAGGGAGCAGCTGACATGCTGTTGGTGCCTTTTACTCAGGTAAGGTACTGATCTGAGCCCCATGATGGCAGGAGCTGAGCACCTCCCAGTTTAATGCATTTACCCTCATGCACCCCCAGGGGGCAGGGCAGTGCTCTGACCCCGGCTGGGCAGCTGGGGATTGAGGCCCTGAGGCTAAGGGAGTTGCCCAAGGTCACACGGGGAGTCTGTGGCAGAGCAAGGACTTGACCACAGGGCTCCCAAGTCCCAGGCCAGTGCCATGACCACTGGGCCATCCTTCCTCTCGGGCTGGGGAGATACATGACTCAGCTCAATAGCAACCTCTGGCTGCCTAAGGGCTGGTGCTCATGGGAAACCAGTCCAGCCAAGCTCAGCATGAAGCAGGATGTCGGATATGCCACACAGGACAGGGATATAAAGCAGGAGGTGCCTTCCCAGCTCCGAAACATACCCTGAAGCCTTCTCCCTGTTCAGACATGACATACAGCCCTTTAACAGCCTACCTCGCCATAGTCCCTTGCATCCTACCCACAAACTACAGCACCACTGAAACACAGCCATCTCTGCGGTGGAGCCCAGAGCGGTGGCCAGAGCCCCTCCCCCGCTTCCCCCCTCCTCCACAGTCTCAGCACGCCACTTGGGCGGGGCGGAGCCAGACATCTGCTCTAAGCCGAGCGGCACGGTAAGGGGGCCGGGGAGTTGGAGAAGGGGGGCAGTCAGGGGACAGGGAGCGGGGCGGGGGTTGGATGGGTCAGGGGCTCTGGGGGGGCTGTCAGGGGGGCAGGGGTGTGGAGAGGGGTCGAGGCAGGCAGGGAGCAGAGGGGGTTGGATGGGTCGGGAGTTCTGGGGGTCCTGTCAGGGGGCGGGGAGCAGTTGGATAGGGCATGGGAGTCCCGGGGGTCTGTCTGGGGTGGGGATGTGGATAAGGGTTGGGGCAGTCAGGAGACAGGTAGGGTCCTATGGGGGCAGTTAGGGTTGGGAGTTCTCAGGAGGAGGCAGTCAGGGGACAAGGAGCGGGGGGGGGGTTGGGGGTACTGAGGGGAGTAGTCAGGGGGTGGGAAGTGGGTTGGAGTGGATGGGGGCAGGGCGGGGCTAGAGCGGGACTTCCCCCTCCCCCCAGTGTCCTCTTTTTTGATTGTGGAAATATGGTAACCCTAAGTTAGTGGTCTGTGCAGCCTGGCTTATGGGAACCATCCTGGGCTCCCAGTGTGGTGGCCAAGCCTGGATGTGTCGGTGAAGGTGTCAGAGAGCAGACAGAGAGAGGCATGGCATTCCCCAGCCAGGCAGCAGCGCCAGTGGGGTGCTGGGATCTCCCCCCGTGCAGCCTGACCCAGTGCCCGGCCCCCATGCTGCGTGCTCCCCCCGGCGGACTCACTGGGGCCAGCCCTCGAAGGTGGAGACAGTGAAGAGTGGCATCATGGCTGAGAGGACGTTGTCGAAGTGGAAGTCGTTGTGCACCCACTCGCACGGGTACAGCTCTTGCTGCTTGGGGCCGCTGTCCATGTACAGAAGTTGCCTCTGGAACGGGAGGCAGCGGCGCATTTACAGACGAGGGGTGAGCGAGTGGGGGACTGGGCCCAGAAACTCTCCGGTCCCCTTGCCCATGACACACACGTGCCCGCCTGCTGAAGACTCCATGCTGCTCAGAGCACATTACTGTCTCACCAAATCAACCTGGGGAACTCACAGCAGCAGGAAGCCAGAGGCCAGTGCTGGTCGCGACAAGCACCATGGCCGAGTATGCGAGTTCTGACAATAACAGGAATCGGCAGTCATGCAATCAGGGTGTGCTGAGGAATGATCACATGTGGATGCCAGGGCTACAACCCGTCTACAACCTGCCCAGCAGCCTCACCAAGATCCACCCTTGGTGCCTCTCCCCAGAGTACAGGTGGCAGCCTGGATCTACAGGCTGGAGCAGCTCGGCAAATCCCACCACATGCCTGGCAAATCCTGCCGTCCGGGATGAGCTCTGCCCTTCCACAGCCAGGGAGACTCATGCCCCAGGGCAGCCCCCTATACACCCAGACACGTACTTCACCCACTAGCGTGTCTGAAAGGGGACCTGCAAAGGTGACATAACACCCTGGGATATGGGAGGCACGTGACTCCTCCATTTGGGGAGGCTGCGTGTGCCCAGATTATGGCCCCGCCCCTGCTCCAGCTCCTGCCCCACTCATCCCCGCCTGCGCCTCTTCAGCCCCTCCCCTGGGGTTCCCCTGCCTGCCCGCCGGCTTCCGGCCACTCACCCCTCGTGCATGCGTGTGTCTCTTCACCCCCTCCTTCAAGGCTCCCCTGCAAGCAGACTGGGGACAGGAAGAGGACGAGTGGGAGCGGGAACTCAAGTGGAGTGCGGGCAGGACCACAGCCAGGGTGCCCACCCTTTTGGCAGCGGTGCGCTCCAAAGGCGGCAGGCCGTCTGTTTGGGGAGGCTTAGCCCCCTCTGGCCTCTTATACCCACCACCCATGCCTGGGGGCTGCCATCTTCTGCTCCTGCTTTTGATGATGAGTGAAGAAGGCCTGAAAGAGCTTTCCCAGGTCGTTCCATAAAACACAAGACAGTCCCAGGCTTAGGGTTGCCAACTTTCTACTCACACAAAACTGAACAGCCCTGCCCTGCCTCCCAGGCCCCGCTCCCTGCTCACTCCCTCTGTCACTCGCTCTCCCCACTCTCACTCACTCCCTTATTTCCACCAGGCTGGGGCAGGGGGTTGGGGTGCGTGAGGGGGTGAGGGCTCCGGCTGGGGATGCGGGTTCTGGGGTGGGGCCAAAAATGAGGGGTTTGAGGTGTAGGAGGGGCTCCGGGCTGGGGGATGGAGCTGAAGGGTTCGGAGTATGGGAGGGGGTTCCGGGCTGAGGCAGGGGGCTGGGAGGGGGTACGGGCTCTGGGCTGGGGTGTGTGTTCTGGAGTGGGGCCAGAAATGAGGGGTTCAGGGTGCACGAGGGGGTTCCGGGCTGGGGCAGGGGGTTTTGGGGTGGAGGTGCAGACTCTGGGGTGGGGCTGGGGATGAGGGGTTTGGGGTGCAGGAGGGTGCTCCGAGCCAAAGGCGTGAGGGCGATCAGGGCTGGGGCAGGGGGTTGGGGCGTGGGAGGGGGTCAGGGGTCCAGGTTCTGGGCGGCGGTTACCTCAAGCAGCTCCCGGAAGCAGTGGCTTGTCCTCCCTCTGGCTCCTACGTGGAGGTGCGGCCAGGTGGCTCTGCGTGCTGCCCTGTCCGCAGGCACCCCCCCTGCAGCTCCCATTGGCTGTAGTTTCTGGCCAATGGGAGCTGCAGAGCTGGCACTTGGGGCGGGAACAGCGTACGGAGCCCCCTGGCTGCCCCTACACATAGGAGCCAAAGGGGGGACATGTTCCTGCTTCCAGAAGCCGCGGCTGACTTATCCCTGCTGTGCCGCTGACCGGACTTTTAATGGCCTGGTCAGTGGTGCTGACCAGAGCCACCAGGGTCCCTTTTCGACCAGGTGTTCCGGTCAAAACCCGGACACCTGGCAACCCTGCTAGTGCCTTAACCATTGGCCTGGCCTTCCTCTGGCTTACGAGTCCAACTCCTCCTTGGTCCTGGCCATTCAACACTCCCCTCGGCTCCCTGCCCCCTAGAGCAAACTGCCCTGTGCTGCAGGCTTTGCTCTGCATAGAGACCCACGCCTGGGCTCCTCTGCTCAGCAGGGTCCCGGGAACAGGCTGTGAGCACAAGAGACAACAAACCAGGACTGGTTCCTCGCCTTCCCCACCAGTCCCCCCTCAGGCAATGACACCCCCCCGGTCCCTGCGCTCTGGCTGCGAGGTACATGCAGTGATGACAGGGGGTGCCTACCTGCATTCCTCTTCTGTCATCTTGGCAGGATCCGTACAGCTGCTAAACTTCCCCTAGGTTTAAGCAGAGAGCAGAAGAATCAGGGATTGTACTGTGAACCGCAGGGGGCCTGACTGATAGACCTGGGGAGCAAGGACAAGGGCAGCTGCTGGCAACTGCAGTACATCCTGACATGACCCCACGGCTTGGCCCCGACCCAGGGGGCAGCGTCTCCACGGCCCATTCCAGCCTGAAAGGGGCTGGTTAGTGCCAGCCGTGAGCGTCTGGGCCCTACCCCAGCTGGGCCTTTCCTTAGAGGTGCTTAGAGCCCAGCCAGATGTGCCAGCCCTCAACTCTCCCTGCGCAGTCAGCAGCACTGACAACCCCTAGGAGCCCTGCAAGGCCCGAAGGCCAGACCACTGCTGCAGCAACCCGTAGCACTTCTAGCCAAAGAGTCACGTCAACCTCATCCATTCGCACAACAGCGCAAGCGCAGACCTGCCTGCAGTGCCACGGGTGGTCAGGAGGAAACACCTGTGATCCTGCAACACGGTGGGGAGCTGGAGCGGGCGGGGGAAACCGAGTCACAGGTGGGGAAGGGACTGGCCCAAGGCTACCTGGCTGGTCAGCACCAAAGCTGGCAAGAGACCCCCAAATTGGCTGACTCCCACTGGGCCATGGGGCTGCCTTGCGTGGGCACAGATTATGCATACACTGCCCTGTTCTGCCTGCAGCATGCTGGTACCCCCAAGGGGATGAATTTCTAACATGGGAGAATCCCCTCTCTTAAAAGAAACGAAGAGGAGCCACTTCCTGGAGCTTCCCTGAGCTCAGCTCCACCCCAGCTCTCCCCAGGACAGGGAGGGTTGGGGGATACCAGCGCTGGGTTCTGGCCGGGAGGGGCTCTCACCTTGAAGAGCTGCACCCCGATGCAGGCCAACATGAACTGCAGCAGGGTGGTGACAATCACAATGTTGCCGATGGTCTTGATGGCCACGAACACGCACTGGACTACGTGCTAGAGAGAGAGAGAGGCCAATGCAGAGATGGGCCAGGCCTGCAGCACCACGACCTGCTGTGGGTATCGGCCGTGCCCCTGTGTAGGGGAAGGGGCCATCCCAGACACAGACGGGGGACACAGCACCACACCGGTGTGCAGGGGACACGGCCGTCCCAGACACAGATGGGGGACCCAGCACCACACCAGGGGAAGCGGCCATCCCAGACACAGACGGGGGACACAGCACCACACTGGTGTGCAGGGGAAGCGGCTGTTCCAGATGCAGCCAGGGGACCTAATACAAAACCAATGGGTTGCCTCCCAGCTGCCCACAGACACCTAACAAAACACCCGGGTAAGAGTGAAATCAGGTGGCCTGAGCCCTGGGACGTGCAGTCCTGGGATCCTGCTCAGATGGCCCATGATCTGGCAGGTCCTGGATTCCTGGGGCAGATCTGAGGGGGGCCGTGTCCACCCCCTATGGAGGGCCTTTGTCCCCGCCTTGCTCTCACCTTCAGCCCCTTTGCTCTGTTAATGGCCCGCAGCGGCCGCAGGACTCTCGGCACCCTCAGGATTTTCACCACGGAGATGGCGCTGGACCTGGGGAGGGCGGGGGGAGACGGGGTGACTCAGCCAGCTTGGGGTCTGGCCAGACAAATCAGCTCCTCATACGCCATCAGGAGCCAAACCGGCCTGCAGCGATGCATCGGGGGAGAGCCAACACCTGTGCCCCTCCAACATGGGCAGGGGAGCTGTACCTGCCAGGGACAGGAGGGGGCAGACTGGGGGGACAGGCAGGCGAGGAGGGGGCATGCTGGAGGGGGCAGGCTGGGGGACATGCTTGGAGGGCAGGCCGGGGGGTGCAGAGCAGCAGGGGCAGGAGGGGGCAGTCTGGGGGGAATGCTTGGGGGGCAGGCCGGGAGGTACAGAGCGGGAAGGGACGTGCTGGGGAGACCGGCTGGCGGTGTGCTGCAGGGGGCAGGCTGGGGGGTGCGGAGCGGGAGGGGGCGCGCTGCGGGGCAGGCTGGCGGTGTGCTGCAGGAGGCAGGCTGGGGGGTGCAGAGCAGGAGGGGGCGCGCTGGGGGGCAGGCTGGCGGTGTGCTGCAGGGGGCAGGCTGGGGGGTGCGGAGCGGGAGGGGGCGCGCTGGGGGGCAGGCTGGCGGTGTGCTGCAGGGGGCAGGCCGGGGGGTGCGGAGCGGGAAGGGGCGTGCTGGGGGGGCTGGCTGGCGGTGTGCTGCAGGGGGCAGGCTGGGAGGTGCGGAGCGGGAAGGGGCGTGCTGGGGGGGCTGGCTGGCGGTGTGCTGCAGGGGGCAGGCTGGGGGATGCGGAGCGGGAGGGGGCGCGCTGGGGGGCAGGCTGGCGGTGTGCTGCAGGGGGCAGGCCGGGGGGTGCGGAGCGGCAGGGGCAGGAGGACAGGCCGGGAGCATGCTCTGGCGGGGCTAGGCTGTCATGTGTTCTAGGAGGGGATTGCAATCCAGTTTGACAGAGCTCCCCAAGGGCAGCACTTCCAGGCGCTTCCCACCGTGGGGGAAGGGGCAGGCGGCTGCACAGTACATCAGTAGCAGAGTTGGGCCTAGCCCCCAGGATCGCTGACATCCCTATCCTGAGCCCTAGCCCCTAGGCCACATTCCCACCCACCATGAGGAACAGAACCCAGGAGTCCTGAAGGAACTTGGGGGAGGAGGAAGGCAATTCCAGATTGAAGTGAGTGCCTGCCCTCAAAATCCTTGCGTATCCAATTCATGTCATAGCCTCTCCTCCCCATTCTCAGGGGTTGTTTATTTCCTTACTCCCAACAGTGTGGCTGGATGACTTTGTGGCACTGAATAGTGTATGAATGCTAATGCAAGGGGAATCAACCAACTCACATGCTTCTGGGCACAGGCTGATTGTCACAGGGATCAGGAGGGAATTACTCCCCACCCTCCATCTACAGCCCTGCATCTGCCCAGGTGCATCCCTACCATCTGCAGCATCAGTTACTGGTCATTGCTGGAGGTGAGATACTAGGCTAGACAGACCAATGGCCTAACCCATCCTACGTCTCTATTGCCAACGTAGATGACAGCACAGCAGATGGCCCTATCCTCTGCTGAACAGGCAGACCTGTTGCTACAACGGGTGCTTACTCAATTCCCATGGAGATGAGGGAGACAGCAACCACCAGCAGTTCCAGGATGTTGAAGTAGTTCCGGCAGAAGGACCCCTTGTGAAGGAATGCACCGTATGCGGTCATCTGAAGGGAAGAAGAGGGGAGTTAATGGGAACGGGGCAGATCACCTCTGATCCTCTCTCTTTTTAGTGACTGCTGCTCATGAAAGAAGCCAGATTAGAGCCCTGGACACTTAAGTCCTCTCTAGATCCACAGAATAGGCACAGTAAAGGAAGCTTATCATGTACCACTGAGCCAGCGAGCCTCAGCCCCACCCCACAGGAGTCTCTCCAGGGAGTTCATTCTCCACAGCCCATTCTTGGCCCAGCTGCCAATTGTGATGGTGCTTTTCTCACGCAGACACCTGTGGCCTAGGAACTGGGCTGACAGCCACTAAACAAATGCTTCCCTGGGCGCCCAACCGGCCACAGTAGAGCACGGCCCGCAGGGCCTTCTCTGACTGGTCCGTCTAGAGTGGGACTCAGGAGCAGAGCTGGTCAAAACTCGGCATTTCTGTTTCGGGGGAAATTTCGACACATCATCATTTGGTTTTGGTCCCGATTGGAACAAAAAAAATATTTTCAAAATATCCCATGAAATGGAAGTTTTGAAAAATGTTGGTTCTGGAACACTTTGAAATTTTGTTTTATTTTATTTTATTTTATTTCTTTTTTGTTTGTTTGTTTAATATTTTTATTTTTCTATTATTTAATGACATGTCTGTGGCATACACTACTACTGGTGTCGTAAAATGACATAATCATTTAATTATTCTATTGATTTTATTTTAAATGTTTAATAACGGGTGCTTCAGTCTAGCAGAGAAAGGCATAATATAGTCCCATGGCTGGAAGTTGAAACTAGACAAATTCAGGCTGGAAAGAAGGTGTAAATTGTTTACAGTGAAGGTAATTAATCATAGGAGCAATTTACCCAGGGACGTGGTGGAGACTCCAGCACTGACAATTTTTAAATCAAGAGGGGATGTTTTTCTAAAGGCATTCTCTACGTTCTATGGTCTGTGTCACATAGTAGGTCAAACCAGGTGATCGTAATGGTGCCTTCTAGCCTTGGAATGGATTAATCTGTGCATTTTTAAAACAGTTAAGGACAGCTGCTACTTAGCACTGATTGAAACATCTTCTCTTCTAGGTCAAAATGTCTGCGGTTTGCGTTGTAACTCCAGTGTCAAACTATTTCATTACAACACAAACAGGAGACATTTTGATCTAAAAGAAAAGCGAAGCTGTTTCAATCCATGCTAAGTGGCAGCTGCCCTTAAAGAGTTTTAAAATAAACTATATTAAAATAATATTTCTGCTAGGGCTGTCAAGCGATTAAAAAAATTAATCGTGATTAAAAAAATTAATATTGATTAATCTTGCTGTTAAACAATAATAGAATACCATTTCTTTAAATATTTTTGGATGTTTTCTACATTTTCAAATATATTGATTTCAATTACAACACAGAATACAAAGTGCACAGTGCTCACTTTATATTTATTTTTGATTACAAATACTTGCACTGTAAAAAACAAATGAAATAGTATTTTTCAATTCACCCAATAAAAGTACTGTAGTGCAATCTCTTTATCATGAAAGTTGAACTTAAAAATGTAGAATTATGTACAAAAAATAACTGCATTCAAAAATAAAACAATGTAAAACTTTAGAGCCTACAAGTCCACTCAGTCCTATTTCTTGTTCAGCCAATCACTCAGACAAACAAGTTTGTTTACATTTGCAGGAGCTAATGCTGCCCGCTTCTTATTTACAATCTCACCTGAAAGTGAGAACAGGTGTTTTCATGGCACTGTTGTAGCCGGCATCATTAGTTATTTACATGCCAGATGAGCTAAAGATTCATATGTCCCTTCATGCTTCATCCACCATTCCAGAGGACATGCGTCCATGCTGATGACAGGTTCTGACTGATAACAATCCAAAGCAGAGCGGACCGACGCATGTTCATTTTCATAATCTGAGTCAGATGCCACTAGCAGAAGGTTGATTTTCTTTTTTGGTGGTTCGGGTTCTGTAGTTTTTGCATCAGAACACTGCACTTTTAAGACTTCCAAAAGCATGTTCCACACCTTGTCCCTCTCAGATTTTGGAAGGCACTTCAGATTCTTAAACCTTGGGTTCAGTGCTGTAGTTTTCTTTAGAAATCTCACATGGTACCTTCTTTGCATTTTGTCAAATCTGCAGCAAAAGTGTTCTTAAAATGAACAACATGTGCTGGGTCATCATCTGAGACTGCTATAACATGATATATGGCAGAATGCGGGTAAAACAGAGCCAGAGACATACAGTTCTCCCCCAAGGAGTTCAGTCACAAATTTTATTAATGCATTATTTTTTTAACAAGCGTCATCAGCATGGAAGCCTGTCCTCTGGAATGGTGGCCGAAGCATGAAGGGGCATACGAATATTTAGCATAGCTGGCATGTAAATACTTTGTAATGCCAGCTACAAAAGTGCCATGTGAACGCCTGTTCTCACTATCTGGTGACATTGTAAATAAGAAGCAGGCAGCAGTATCTCCAGTCAATGTAAACAAACTTTAGAGACTGGGAATGGTTGGGTCATTACACTAATTGAATTTTTTTCCCCATGTTAAGTTCTCCTCACACCTTCTATGGGTCATCTCGATTATCACTTCAAAGGGTTTTTTTCTTCTGCTGCTGATAGCTCATCTCAATCGATTGGCCTCTTACAGTTGGTATGCGTTCTTCCACCTTTTCACGTTCTCTGTATCTATAAATATCTTCTGTCTGTGTGTTCCATTCTATGCATCCGAAGAAGCTTATGCTGAAATAAATTTGTTAGTCTCTAAGGTGCCACAAATACTCCTATTCTTTTTGCAGATACAGACTAACACGGCTGCTACTTTGAAACCTTTTTTGTCTGAGTGATTGGCTGAACAAGAAGTAGGATCGAGTGGACTTGTAGCCTCTAAAGCAGGGGTTCGGGACCTTGTGACGGGTTGGATCACAGAAACCCCCTTGGGAGCTGCCACCCGGTGTGCAAAGACTACCCCTGCTTCTGTTTTCCCTGCCAGCTCAGGACTCCAGCACCCTGTCTTGCTGAGCCAGACACTTCTGTCTGGCTCTAACACGGACCCAAGGTCTGAATCACTTGTCCCAAAGATGCAAGTTTCCCTGAAAACAGCTCACAGTAGTGTGCTTGTCTTTAGCACTCAGATGCCCAACTCCCAATGGGGTCTAAACCCAGATAAATCCTTTTTACCCTGCATAAAGCTTATGCAGGGCAAACTCATAAATTGTTCGCCCTCTATAACACTGATAGAGAGATATGCACAGCTGTTTGCTCCCCCAGGTATTAATACATACTCTGAGTAAATTACTAAATAAGAAGTGATTTTATTAAATACAGACAGTAGGATTTAAGTGGTTCAAAGTAGTAACAGACAGAACAAAGTAAGTCACCAAGCAAAATAAAATCAAATGCGCAAATCTATGCCTAATCAAACTGAATACAGATAATTTCCTCACCAGTTCCAGAGTGCTCCCTTTTACAGGCTAATCTTCTTTTAGCCTGGGTCCAGCAATCACTCACACCCCCTATAGTTACTGTCCTTTGTTTCAGTCTCCTTCAAGTATCCTGGGGGGGGGGGGGGTGGAGAGGCTCCTTCTTTAGCCAGCTGAAGACAAAATGGAGGGGTCTCCCACGGATTTAAATAAACTCTCTCTTGTGGGTGGAGACCCCCCCTCCTCCCTCCTATGCAAAGTTCAGCTCCAAGATGGAGTTCTGGGGTCACCTGGGCAAGTCACATGTCCCTGCATGACTCAGTCTTTACAGGCTGAAGCCATTGTCCACATGGTATCTTGCATGTTTTCAGAAAAACTTCTTATGTGGATTGGAACATTCCAAGATGCATTGTTCCCCAAGTGTTTCCTGATCAGGTACTTAACCTGGCGAATTCCTTCCTAAAGAAGCTGACCAAATGCCTCACAGAGCTTACTTAGAAATCAAGCAAGCATACAGCCCAAATTCTTAACCTCAAGTGGAAAATGATATATATGTACAAATAGGATAAATTATTAGTAGACCATAACCTTTACGGAGATATGTTACGTGGCACAGGCGGCACAAAACATATTTCAGTTATATCATACATACATTTATAAACACTCCCCCCATAAAGCCTTATGGGGTACGCTGTCACAGACCTCTCAGGGGGTCACAAGGTTATTACATGGGGGGTTGAGAGCTGTCAACCTCTCCCAAACCCCGCTTTGCCTCCAGCATTTAGAATGGTGTTATATAAAAAAGTGTTCTTAATTTATAATGGGGGTCGCACTCAGAAGCTTCCTATGTGAAAGGGGTCACCAGTAAAAAAGGTTTGAGAGCCACTGCTCTAAAGCAAGGGTGGCCAACCTGAGCCTGAGAAGGAGCCAGAATTTACCAATGTACATTGCCAAAGAGCCACAGTAATATGTCAGCAGACCCCCATCAGCTCCCCGCCATCCCCTGCCCACCAGCAGCCCTGCCGATCAGCACCTCCCCCTCCCTCCCCGCACCTCCCAATCAGCTGTTTTGTGGTGTGCAGGAGGCTCTGGGTGGGGGGAGGAACGAGGACACGTAAGGCTCAGGGGAGGGCGCGGGAAGGAGTGGAGTAGGGGCAGGGCCTGTGGCAGAGCCAGGGGTTGAGCAGTGAGCACCCCCCGGCACATTGGAAAGTTGGCGCCTGTAGCTCCAGCCCCAGAGTCGGTGCCTATACAAGGAGCCGCATGTTAACTTCTGAAGAGCCGCATGTGGCTCCGGAGGCACAGGCTGGCCACCCCTGCTCTAAAGTTTTGCATTGTTTTGTTTTTGAATGCAATTATGGAACCAAAAAAATCTACATTTGTAAGTCGCATTTTCACAATAAAGAGATTGCACTCCAGTACTTGTATGAGGTGAACTGAAAAATACTATTTCTTTTATTTATCATTTTTACAGTGCAAATATCTGTAATCAAAAATAATATAAAGTGAGCACTGTACACTTTGTATTCTGTGTTGTCATTGAAATCAATATATTTGAAAATGTAGAAAAACATCCACAAATATTTAACAAATTTCAAGTGGCATTCTATCGATTAACAGTGCGATTAAAACTGCGACTAATCGTGATTTTTTATTTAATCGCATGAGTTAACTGCGATTAATTGACAGCCCTAATTTCTATTATATTATGACATGTCACAGTAATAGGGCATATTATGGGTGTACATTAATGGCAGTTGCTAGTTCGTATTGATGGAAACCTATTGCACTGTTACTCCTGCCATGGTATGAAATAATGTAAACATGAAAAAAGAAAGGACATCAAATTCTAAACAACATTTTGAACATTTCCAAACCTCTTTTTTTTTGGCAGGAATTTTTGTCAGAATCAACACAATTTCATGACAAATTTCAGTTTTGGAGAAACTAACGAAAAACGTTTGAGGCAAATGTTCTGACTAGCTGTACGGAGGGGGCCGCCCTAGTGGTGACAGTAAGTGGCACAGGCTGGCCAGAGAACCCCCAGTGTCTGTCTGTGTGCAGCAGCAGCCTCAATCAAAGATTCCCCATCCACTGGTGACGCCTGCCTCTGCTCTGCCCCGATCAGCGGCTCCCCTCACCGCTGGCATCACCCCATTATGCACTGGCTCCAGAAAGATGGGGTGTGACTCACCTTCAGGACTATTTCAACTGTGAACACGGAGGTGAAGCCGATATCCCAGAACCTGAAGATAAAAATAAGGGAGAGGTTTTGGTAACTCAGGAGACCAGATGTTATTTGAACGTCCTACAACCAGGAGCTTTGGCAGACAGACGGCACACTGCCCCGCTGAATGGAAACTGCACACCTGGTGCTAATAATAAATACAACAATAATAATACATGCTTTGCACTGTGACTGCTTCTTTCGCGCCAGCATCTTTAAGACACTAATGAATTAAGCCTCCCAGCCCCCAAAGCAGTCAGAAAAGGATTATCCTTAGCAGAACACAGCAGTCCAAGGGTTAGAGCCCAGGAGACAGGATTCCTAGCTACTGTTCCCATCTTTGGGAGGGGAGAGTGTTCATAGAATCATAGAAGATTAGGGTTGGAAGGGACCTCAGGAGGTCATCAAATCCAACCCCCTGCTCAGAGCAGGAACAACCCCAACTAAATCATCCCAGAGAGGGCTTTGTCAAGCCGGAACTTAAAAACCACTAAGGATGGAGATTCCACCACCTCCCTAGGTAACCCATTCCAGTGCTTCACCACCCTCCTAGTGAAATCGTTTTTCCTAATATCCAACCTAGACCTCCCTCACTGCAACTTGAGACCATTACTCCTCATTCTGTCATCTGCCATCACTGAGAACAGCCGAGCTTCATCCTCTTTGGAACCCCTGTTTAGGTAGTTGAAGGCTGCTATCAAATCCCCTCTCACTCTTCTCTTCTGCAGACTAAATAATCCCAGTTCCCTCAGCCTCTCCTTGTAAGTCATGTGCCCCAACCCCTGATCATTTTCATTGCCCTCCGCTGGACTCTCTCCAATTTGTCCACATCCCTTTTGTAGTGGGAGGCCCAAAACTGGACACAGTACTCCAGATGTGGCCTCGCCAGGCAGTGTTCTAGTGGTTAATGCTGGCGATTTAGGGTCAGGACTCCTGGGTTCAATTCCTGGTTCTGGGAAACGACCATGGCCTAAGGTGTCAGGATCCCTGGGTTCTTTTCCCAGCTCTGTAAGCATCTAGCTGGGTGACCTTGAGCAAGTAATTTCCCCTCTCTGGGCCTCAGTTTCCCTGTGTGTAAAACGAGGTTAGTGACAGTGCTTTGGGGTCCTCAGATGAAAGGCTCTGTGCATTCACAGTATTACAATCCAAGACAATTTAAAGGTGGGGAATCTGAGGCACAGAGTGATGTTAAGTGACTTGCCAGTGATCACACAGGCAGTTAGTGGCAGTGCTAGGGGCAGAAGCCAGGAGTCCTGATTCCAGTTTTTTAGAGCAGTCCCATTTTACCTCAGCTGTGTGCCCCACGCTGCTGAGCTTTCCATGGAAACCTAAGCCAGCAGTCCAGTGATTGAGGGGCCCACCAATGGCTCAGGCCCCTGCAATGGCAGGGATTTGTTTTATTGAGACTTACCCAGCGGGTCCTTGCAAGTGATCTGTGCCCCAGAGGAAGGCAAAACCAGCCAGCCCCAAGATGCCAGCCGGTGTGACCTGGGGGAAAACTCCTTCCTCACCCCAAATATGGTGATCGGTTGGACCCTGAGCACGTGAGCAAGAACCAGCCAGCCGAGCGCCTGACAGCACGAATGCTTGGTGCCACCTCTGCACCCTGCCCAATGGCCCACCTCCAGCCGTGGAGTTCTGATGAATAACTCCATCCACACTTGTGGGGTCTCCGAGTGCTTCACAGAGCAATGGACTTCTCTGTGGGTATCCCTACCGCTCCCTGCACCACAGGGGCCGAGCAGATCCCAGCGGGGAACGAATGGAACCTCACAGGGCAGCTTTATTATCCCTCTGCTACAGACTGGGATGGTGAGGCACAGAGAGGAAGTGACTGGCCCAGGGCCACAAAGTAAAGTTAGTGCCAGCCAGGAATGAGAACCCAGAATCCCCTGCTGCAGCTCTGGAACAGGTTTTCCTTCCAGAGCCAGGAAAAAAACCAAGGACTCCTGATTCCTCATCCCCTGCACTAAACTCTCCTTGCGCACAAGGCGATAGCCTGGCAAGCAGTCCCCTGAAGCTGCACATTTCTGGTGGCTCAAATGGCTTTCCCCAACAGCCCATCCTGGGAACCTTGTTCCTGAAGGACACAGGCCGGATGGGATCCTCGGCCGCCAGGGAGACGCTGCTGAGCAGGATGAAGAGCAGGATGAAGTTGGTGAACCAGGTGGCGTTGACGATTCGGTGGCACAGCACTCGGATCCTGGGGAAGGGAGAGAGGGGAGGCAGGCAGTCAAAGCATTGTCAGCTCCAAGGGGCTGAGTGACAGCCCAGGTTAGAGCTTGGGGAGTGGTGCAGCTGGGGAGATCCCTGCGTGAGTCTCGGGGGTGGTACCCCTCATTCTGTGTGCCCGGCATGCTTCTACCCTGGGACAGCGTGTGGGCACAGCTGGCTCCAGAGGCTGGAACAGCCCATTACAGTTAAAGGTGTTACTTTGTAGCTCAGTCGGGAGGTTCCAGGTTCTATCCTCGCTGATCACTGCTGGGTGTCTGACAGATGGGAGGAGAAGCAGCACCTACTTGTTGGTTGGGCTGAAGATGAAGAAGGCACTGGCTTCGGGCATGGGTACTGCTTTCTCCTTGAGCTGCAGCTCTGCCAGGGGGCGTGGCTGAGGGCTCAGGGGGATTTTTCGGGCTCATCTTCCTCATCGTCACCTGTGGAGCAGCCAGAGGGAGGGAAACATAGTCAGTCACTTTGAGTTCGCATGTTGGGGTCATTCACTTAGCAGCAGCCAAAAAAAAAAAAACCTTAGCTAAAACTTAGAGGTAGAGAAGGATCACTTGACCCCTTTCCATCCTGGGCAGCCAATGAGGGATTGTTTCCTTAACCATCCGGAGTTGGGGATGATGAGACCCCGTGGTCCAGCTGCAGGATGAGTCAGCAAAACAGCTCTGACCCTCCATGCAGGGATCAGGAACCTGACATCTGGCCATGTTTCCTTTTATGCTGGGCAGAGAGATTGTGGCCACCACAGTTAGACGAAGGGCTGTGGCTCCTCTCGCACCCCACAGCCCCTGGGGGTACTCACACTCCCACTGTGGAGCAAGATGCTGCTTGCCATTAGAGACCCATAGGACAAAACCCTGGGGTATCCCCCGACGTCCTGACTTCAAATCCACCAGGCCAAACCCAGCTCCCATTGTTCTCAGTGTGTGTGTGGGGGGGTCCCCCATCTTATGTCGCCTAGTGCACCCCCTAGTGGCCAGCAGGACTCACCCGTCAGTGAGGCAAGTAACACCCCACAAGCAATGGAAGAGGCATGTGCAGAGTCTGGTATCCTCCCCAGAGAGAGGTAGAACTCCCTGATCATGCCCCTACCCTCATACACAGACCAAGTGCTGCAGAGAACTGCACAGAGTTTATTCCAGCTCGGCGTCTGCTGGAAACAAACCATGTGGCTTTCTGCATCATAATAAGCCACTAGCTGAGCTGCACTCTTGGGACCAGAGCCCTCCAATGGGATTTCTCTCTGCAAGCCACCCCAACCCTTTCCATCGCTCCCTCAGTCTCTCCGGCTGGAGGCAAGGATCAAGCCAGAGCCTTACCTGGGAAGTCAGCAGAAGGGTAGGGGTCTTTGATCTCATTCACGTTTGATTCAAACTCGTCCACTTTTAACTGAGAAGGAGAGAGAGAGGCGACTAACTGAGCATCCCGGAAACACCACCCGTGGCACTGCCAGGGCTCTGCGAGCCAGCCTTCCGCAGGCCAGCGGGACAATGCTGCAGGCGAGAGGCAGGGAGAGCTCCCCCGATCTCCCACTGGGGCAGGAGCCATCTGTTTGTTCTGTGTTTGTACAGTGCCTGGCACAATGGGGCTCTGACCCACGACGGAGGCTCCTAGGCAGAAGCGGATTAAGGTTCCGTGGGGCCTTGGGCCAGAGCAAGTGGGGGGCCCCTCCCCACCCCTTCCACCTGTGGCCCCACCCACAGCCCCACCCCTTTCTGCCCCTTCCCCTGGGGCCCGCCCCTGTTCCACCCAGGGTCCTCCTCATTCTGCCCCCCCACTGCAGCCCCACAACCCCTTTTGCTCCTTTCTGCCCCCCCCCACTGCACCCCAAGACCAAGAAGCTCTGTCCCGTGCCACGGCCCTGGGGCCACAGCAGGGTGTGAGAGCTCCTTCAGTCCCAGGGTCTGGATGCTGAGGCTTCCCCTGCCACCCCCGTGCTTCTCTGTGGGACCAGGGTCTGGCTGCTGTGGAGGGGGCTTCCCCTGCCCAACACTTCTGCCACGGAACAGGGTCAGTGCGTGGGGGCTTTCCAGCCTCACCCGCCCGGCGGCCGCAGCTCCAGGCTTTCGCTGCTGCCAGCAGATTTTTTTCCGGGGGCCCCCCCAGTTGGCTGGGGCCCCAGGCCCAGTGGCTAATCTGCCACTGCTCCTAGGCGCTACCATAATAGAAATAATTAATAATAAATAACATGGGGCAGGGGAGCCAGGATCACTGGCCAGTTGGACAAGGGCCTCTGATGGGCCCTATATGTGTGTGTGTCTGTGAACACGTGTGTGTAGAAAGATCTTGAGTGGAAACTCCACCGAGACAGTCCTTTGATACGGGACCTTTGATCCTGGGCCTGTACCCACTGAGTCCCACTCCCCGTCCCCCCTCCACGCTTTTTGGGAGGGGACAGGGAAAGCAGGCTCGCTTGTCAGAGGAATGATCCGGGCCTACAGGGCATACAGAATGGACGTCTTGCTACAAGTCGCCGGAGATGCGTCTGCTGAAGCTCAGGATTTTGTCCCCAGTCATTCCGTGGGCCCTGGGGAAATCTCCCTCCCTCCTGGCATGGCCATCCACCTTTCATGCACGACAGGACAAATAATGGGAAGACATTACTGCTGGGTACCGTACTCCTCAACTGCCAGGGAAAGTTCACCTAGACATTTGTTCAGACGAGCTCAGAGGGGTCGCGGCACTGACCTTGGCTGTGGTGGGGATTCCTTCAGCCTTGGCTTTCTGCTCCAGCTTCTTGGCCAGCAGGAGCTTTTCCTCCTCAGATTTCTCTGGGTAACTTCTGGACGGGGGAACCACAAAAGAGAGGTGAGGAGTGAGGCCATGGCAGAGATGCAATGAATGCTGCTGAGATGATGCCCAAGACCAGCAGCTCACATTGATTTGCAAGCCCTGGGCCCTTGGGGGTTCCCGCTTTTAAGCAGCAGAGAGCAGCACCGACCTGGACATTTTCCTCCGCTTCTTCTCCTCGGCTTTGGCTTTCTGGGCCGACGTCAGGCTCTCGGCCTCGGCCAGATTGTCCACAGCGATGGCCAGGAAGACATTGAGCAGGATATCTGAGAGGGGGTGGGGCTAAGGAGCTTAGGGAGCATGCTCATATGTAAGGAATGAGTCCCTTCCATGGCCCAGGCTTAGCAAGAGCCTGTGTGGTGACACTAAGCAATGTACGCAGGCAGGTAGGGAGAACCCCAGGTTCAGCAACGAGCCCTCTGTGTACCCATGACAGCTGCCTCTTGGCTGTCACCAGTGAATCTCTGTTGGTGTCCCAACGGATTTTTTCATCCCTTTTAACCCCCACTCCTGTTGCATCATTTCCCTCACTCCTGGTACTATGATGTCTGAACATACCATACCCAGCCCCATAGCTCTTCCCCGATGTGTACTTGAACCTAGATGTGACTGTGCTAGATAAGACAAGAAAACGCCCAGCTGTTACTCCCCAACTGGCTAGAAAGAGGATACAGTTCCCGCAGACAAAGAGGATGATGAAGTAAATGCATACCAGCACGCCGGGGAAGGAGGGCCCTTTATAAGCCATGATCCCATTGTACATGATTGAATTCCAATCTTCTCCGGTCAGGATCTGGGAGACAGGGTGAGTGAAAGAACAGGTCAAGTAGAACCATTCCACTGGACCAGAAAGAACAGAACCCAGAAGTCCTGACTCCTTGTTCCCTGCTCTAACCACTAAGTCACACTGTCCCCCAGAGCCCAAAAAAGAACCCAGGTATCCTGACTTCAGCCCCTCCTCTATGCGTTAGACCAGCGGGATTGATGCCCGCTGCACCCCATGCCCCGTACCTGGAAGACACTGATAAGCGCCTGGGGGAAGTTATCGAAGGTGCTGCGCCGCAACTCCATGTCTTCAAAGTCGAACTTCCCGCCGAAGAGCTGCATCCCCAGCAGGGAGAAGATGATGATGATGATGAAGAGGAAGCGGAGGAGGAGCAGGGAGGCGATGGAGCAGACCGAGTTTAGCAGGGATGCCACCAGGTTGCTCAGAGAGGTCCAGTATCTAGCGTGAGGAGAGGCACACAGGCTGCTTACGTCAAGGCGTGCCACTGGGGCGCACAAGCAAAAATGGGGGGCAGGGTGATGAGGGGAATGCCTTGCTCAGTTGGAGGGGGACACTCCATCATCTCATCTCCGCTTGGCCAAATGTCTCCCGTGTGGTCCTGGGACCAGGTGTTAGACAGGAGATGATAAGAATAATGCCTAGCTCTTCTGTGGAGTTTTTCATCAGTAGATCTCAAAGTGCTTTGCAAAAGAGGCCATGTTCCTTGTCCCCATCTCACAGGTGGGGAAACTGAGGCACTGGCCAGGGACATGACTTGCCCCAGGTCTCCCAGCAGGCCAGTGGCAGAGCTGGGAGTAGAAGCCACGTCTCCTGATTCCCATTCAAGTGTGCTCTCCATTAGGAAACACATCCTAGTACTCAGTTCCCGGCTTTGCCACAGATGTCTTGTGCAACCATGGGCCTGGCACTTAGCTCCTCCGTGTCTCCGTTCCCCATGCATGAAACAGGAATAAGGATGCTGCCCTGCCGCACAGGGGGCGTGAGGAGGAATCCGTTGCTCTGATCTTATGGTGATGAGGGCAGATAAGTACCTACCTAGATAGATCTGGGGAGCCAGGTGAACCCCATGCCCAGCTTCCCCCCATTTTCATTATTGCCACCAAATATCCCAACCTAGGGAATGAATCCTGTGGCATTCTCAGCTCCCAGCTCTGTTGTGTCTCTGGGACCCCTCTGGCAGAGCGGGCTCCTGCTCCTGCTCCGGGTAGCTGTGAGGAGCCTCGCTGGGTCCCAAAGGACAGGCTGAGCTGCTGGTTTGTCTCGTGGCAGGAGGGCTCAGACCCTGCACTCTCCACGCCCTCCTTCCAGCAGGGCCGCAGGTAACTAGTCAGAGTGTGGTTTGCCCCACCACTCACAGGACAGCCTGATCAGCTGGGGGCTGATAGCGGTGAGTCAGTGTCAGATTAGAGCCCCAGAGTTCTGTGTCCCAGACCCCCACCCTATTCCCCATTTTTTTATCATCCTGTGGAACTCCTTGCCACAGGACACCACAGAACCAACTACTACAGCTAGATTGTAAAGAGGGCAGGTTAACATTAGGAGCACTAATGGCTGTCCCCACTGCTGCTGTTGAGGCACACAGGAGTATCCGATACTGGAAAGCCTTGAGAAAATCATAACAGAGTGTCAGAGCTAAAGGGGAAGCTCACGCAGCTGGAGGGTGCAGAGAGATTGCCAGCTGTGCCCATTTTCCCACATTCTCCATAGTAAAGGTGACCTGTCAAGGGGGAAAAACATTGGGCTTGGCCTTTTTTTGCTCGCTTCTGAGGGATAAAGCAGGCCTGGAAAGGACGGGTGGATTTGTTTTCAGTGGTATTTTACCCGTTTGCTTTAATTCATGTCTTGGCTACGCTGGAAGACTCGAGGACTAGTAAGATTGTGACACTGCAGGGACCAAGGAAGTGACACCTGGTTAACTGAGAAGGGAAGGGAATTTTACAGGGGCTATTTAAAACTGCTGTTGGGGCAGGGACTGTCTTTTTGTTCTGTGTTTGCACAGCACCTAGCACCATGGGGTCCTGGGCCAGAATGGGGGCTGCTAGGTGCTACCACAATACAACTGAATAATTACAATGTGTTCATTGTCTGGTTTTGTTAAGACTGGGGAGAAAAGCTCTCTGTGTTAAGAATTCCACCATCCTTTCCCTTCAATTAAGGGCTGATAGCGCCCCTGCTCCACATTCCTGAGTCATCCAAAGAGTTCTCCAAGAGAAAGGGAAGACAAGGCTTGATAGCTTTGATAGCCAAGGTACCAAGGAAGAAGGGAAGAAAAAGGTTAAAAACCCCCTTCAGACTTTCTGTTCATATCCCCAAACTCAATAAGGGCCCGGCCCCTCCCTCAGGGCAGACCCCTGCTGGGACAGATAGAAAGGAGAGCGGCACCATGCAGTCCACACGCCTTACCCGCTGAGCACGCCCAGCACCAGGTTGAGAACGAAGAAAGAGCCCTGCAGAATGAGGCTGACGAAATAGATCCAGGGCCACTCGTTCCCGATGGCGTCGTTCACCTGAGCAGGACAGAGGCAGATGAAGATCCAGGGGGAGAACCAAATCCACCTGGCTCAGGTAAGCCCATTACTGGAGTAGCTGAGCACCTCACAGTCTTTACGCATGGGGAACTGAGACACAGAGCGACTAAGAGACTTGCCCACGGTCACAATGGGAGTCTGTGGCAGAGCAGGGAATTGAACCTGGGTCTCCCGGGTTTCAGACTTGTCCCTACTCATTGACCAGCCTTCCTCCCAGGAACCCAGTGGTTAGGGCACTAGTTTAAGGCTTTGAAGACCCAACTCCCTACTCTGCCACAGACTCCTTGTGTGACCTTGAGCAAGTCACTTAGCCTCTGGGTCTCAGCTCCCCATCTGTGCAATGGAGATAATAGCACTGTCCTGCCTGCCTCCCGGGGGGTGAGTGGGGCAGGGGGGGTTAATGACGGTGAAATGCTTTAAGATCTAATGGTGAAAAGCACTGTATAAGAGCTAGGTGGTGGTATTATTAAAAGCCACCAGATACAATATCAGACACTGGCCCAGCAACCTGTGTCTCAAGCTGCCCTCAGCCCACACTCCTGGGAACAAAGGATGCCCAGAAGGGTAACACACCAAGCGCTTTCCAGAGGCAGAGGCGGGACTGGAACTCAGCTCTGCAATTCCCAGCCTGTCCCTGAGCCGTCACACCATCCTTCCTCCCCTACCATTCTTCGTGGCTTGGAGGGCAAGTTTATGGTCGCTTATACCTGAGCTCCAGAGCTGAGGAGCCGTCCGAGGACTCGCTCCCACCAGGCTCCTGTCTTTTAAGGCAAGGGTGGGGTTCGTTTGAGAGTCTCAGCGGTACTTGGACAGGGACTCTCTTGGCTAGGCAGGGTTCAAACACTCTGCTGCACCGGCGGGTGCCACCTTCTCCCTGGGAGCTCATTGCTCAGTGGATACATCATCCAGTAGCTGCAGAGTCTGCGGGGCTCGCTGCCCCGGAAGGATCCCCACCATTTGGGAAGCCTGGCCAGCCCAACCCGCTTAGTACCATGTTCTTGTTCAAAGAGCGTGCCGGCGTCTCCTCCCTCGCAGCCAGCGGGCTCAGGCCTTCACCTACCCAGTAGAGGACTTCCGTCCAGCCCTCCATGGTGATGCACTGGTACACAGTCAGCATGGCGAAGCCAAAATTATCAAAATGGGGGATGCCGTTGTTGGGCCCTGGCCACCCACTCCTGCACTCAGTGCCGTTGAGGGTGCAGTGATACCCGTGGCCGGTGGTGGTGCACGGGGATGGCTTCTCCATTTCCCCTTTGGCAATGATATCTGAGGGTGAAACCGAAGCACAGAAGTCAGGCTGAGCAGAGGAGAAGGACAACTACACTCCTGCTGCTGCTTGTGCCTTAGCCCCCAGCCCCACCCAGAGGAGGGCTCTGGCGCAGTGCAATATACCTCCTAGCCACACCATATAGCCATATAATGCCCCCAGCCATGCCATATAGCCATATAACGCCCCCAGCCATGCCATACACCTCCCAGCCATACCATATAGCCATATAACTCCCCCAGCCATGCCATACACCTCCCAGCCATGCCATATAGCCATATAATGCCCCCAGCCATGCCATAACCCTCCCAGCCACACCATATAGCCATATAACTCCCCCAGCCATGCCATAACCCTCCCAGCCACACCATATAGCCATATAATGCCCCCAGATATGCCATATACCTCTCCATCATGCCATATAGCCTTATAATGCCCCCAACCATGCCATACACCTCCCAGCCATGCCATACACCTCCCCGCCATGCCATGTAGTCATATAACGCCCCCAGATATGGCATACACCTCCCAGCCACGTCATATGGTTATATGGCTATATGGTGTGGCTGGGAGGGTTATGGCATGGCCCCCCCGGCTGGTGGGAGGGTCGCCCACGTTCCAGACCTGTCCCGATGTAGTAGCAAGTCTTGTGCAACTTTCCCTTGAACAGCTCCTGCCCGACGATGGCGTAGATGATGATCATGAAGAGGACCAGTAGGGCGATGTGGAGCAGGGGCACCATGGCCTTGATGATGGAGTTCAGGACCACCTGCAGGACTGCAGCTGAGAGAGAGAGAGAGAGAAGGGTAACAGGTCACACTCACCTCCCCTCCTAACTGGCAGCACGGCGTCTCACAGACACCTTGAACCGCTTCGCCACCGCAGCACATGACAGGGAAGAGAGGGAGGGACCTGGGCCCAGCTCTCACTGGTGTCAACCACTAGGCCATCCTTCCTCCCCAGCATGTGTCCCTATATGTCCCAGGAGGGGGGGGGGTGTGAGAAGGAAAGCCCTGGTGACTGAAATCTCTCAATCCCATTACAGGCAGCAGCAGCTCCAGGCCCCCTCACACTGCCCCAGAGGGATCGGGGAAGGCTGAGTCCCCGCAGTTCATCTCCTTGGGAGATGGTCTCACGATGGGGGCATCTGGCTCCTAGACACTGGGGTGACCCCCACCAGCTCCTTTCACAACAGACTATGGTGGGATTGACGCATGCTGGGTTGTGACGTTATTGACATAAGCTGGGACCATATAGATCATTGTTGCAACCAAAGTCCTGTAGTGGCACCCAAATCTTGTATAAAGGGGGTCAAATGGGGTGTCTAGGACAAGGTTATGGTTTACTAGTTATGATTATGCTGTCTATATGTGTGTATCAGTTTTGTATTCGAAGTTATGAATATTGGCTCTATACTGTCTGTATGGCAAACTTATGCTATACTTCTGGGTGACATCCCAGACAAGCTGAGATTAGCTCTGCCTAGCCTGCTTGATGGCCCATTAAGGACCATCAGCTATACAATGGACCCATTGAGAGAAGGCAGATACGCCTTGTACCTCAGCAAAGTATGCAGGGACTGGCCCATGTGACTCCAGACTCCATGTTGCTGTAATTTAAGAACAAAGAGGTGTTCTTACACCTGGAAAAGACTATATAAGGCTGATGCCTGATCTCCATCTGGTCTTCAATCCTGCTTCTTACCTCTGGAGGAACTTTGCTACAAGCTGAAGCTTTGAACAAAGGACTGAGGACCCATCCCAGCGGGGGATGTATTCCAGAGACTTGATTTGAACCTGCAGTTTATTCCATCGCTGCTGCAAGCCTGAACCAAGAACTTTGCCATTACTGTATGTAATTGATTCCATTTAACCCATTCTAACTCTCATCTCTATCTTTTTCCTTTTATGAATAAACCTTTAGATTTTAGA